>NW_022060265.1:1655439-1955439 GCF_007364275.1 Archocentrus centrarchus | reverse complement strand
AGACAAGTTGCACCATCAGTGCACAGTTCAAAGGTCAGCATCTGTGACAGTACGGAGGTCCATCAGGACATTAGTGACATTAACTTTCATCCAGGTAATGAAATTCTTTGAAACATGTTGTTGGCATCAACTGGAGTCATTCAATTAAAATAAAACAACATTTCTCAGTTTCAACATTTAATTTCAGGATTGAATCTAATATTTTTAATTAGAAATAAGGTCTAAATGTTTTTGGAAATGATTGCATTCTGTTTTAATCACATTTCACAAAGTGTTTGACCTTTCTCAAAAAAGGGGGTTATATCCATCAGCAAGTTCAATACAAAATTTACCAGACTTCAAAAACATATCTCGGTTAAATCTGGATGTGTTTAAAGGCATTCAACCCCGTGTGATGAACCTTCCTCCATTTAATGGACTGACAGACTGATAACTTGATAAGACAAATAAGACAGTTAATTACAGCAGCTCACGTGTGAGAGACACAGACTGACAGACAGACAGACAGTCAGCCTTTGGTGAAATGCACTCATGTTGTAGTTTCACATGAAGTACCAGGATTGCCAACAGCCTAAACGGCTGCGCTGTCTGCTGCTTGGCTTTGACTGAAAATTAATCCAAAATAATGCAGAATTTTTCATTCGTGAACAAAAAAAGAAGATGGCATTGTTGCATAATGTGGTTATGGAAACAGGCCATACAAACAAACCAAAAATAAAGTCAAAAGCAGAAAAGTCTCCGCATGTCAAACTGAAAAGTTTGTCTGAGTAAATTCTAACTAAATCAGAGAGAATTTTAACACCAAGTGAACTGACAAGCACTATGATTTCTCTTCAAAAGGATGCTTGTTTCTGCTGCAAAAATATGGATTCCTTTGGTCTCGTTCTTCTCGTCAGTCAAAGAAACAAAATAATAAGTTCAAATCCATGTGAAAACACAACAGGTAGACATAAAGACAGCACACAAAGTATAGGGAGGGCAGGGTGTTTTGGATTACATGCCTCCAAAGACTATACTTTATGCCTCTGTTTGGCATTCCTTGATCACAAATTTGACAGTGAGGCTTGCAATCAGACTGATCAAAACAGTAAATATCAGAACCAAGCAAAGCCCAGCTGGAGAGACAGAACAAGGAATGGAGGTAAAGACCGAGGGGAAGGAAAACAGAGAGAGAGCAAAGTGAAGACAGATCAAAGACAGAAGGACAGCCACTGGCTTAATTAACACATATCAGGCTGGTGGATGCAAGACAAAACAGGAGTCACACACCTTTGCTTCATGACTGTGCGTGCATTTGTAATTTCTGTAGGTATGTTCTCATGTGCATCTTTAGCTGTATGGTCTATGTGTTGTGTGTGAGTCAGAGACAGGAAAAGGAATGATGCAACCAGAAAAAAATACAGAAATAGAAGTATACGACGATACAAAGTCTACACCGAGCATTGAGAAAGACTGGAGAACAGCAGAAGAAAAAAAAGAAGAGACAGAAAAACTAAAACGAAATGGAATGAACCAGAAATATAAGTTTATAAAGCAGAGTGTGAAGTGACTGTATTTTGGGACAGTAAGGCCTTTATTAGTCTTGGCACGAGTTACCTTTATATCCTGAGAATAGGAGAGGGCACCAGGAAGAGAGGGAGGAAAATTAGGGAAAAAGTAAATTGAAACAAAAGCAGCACTGCCAAGTATACTCTGTGACAGACAGATGAAGATGGCAACCAAAGGAAGAGGAGGGCAGCAAGGAAGAGCTGGGATCACAGCAGACAAAGAAGTCGACCCATAGCAGTGCAAATATTTCATTTAGATCTGTCTTCATTCACAGTTTAGATCTCAGAAGAGAGAAGAAAGACAGAGCCAATAAAAAATGCAGCAGTTTACGATAATACGAAGGCATTATGACGCACATAACGCAGATTCTGTTAATAACGAAGCTGGAGAGAATGGACTGAAATCAAATGCAGTGCACTAGCCTTCTGGACGAGGATGAAGCAGCTTTCACCACGACAGAGGCTGAAGCTCGAACCTTCAGCTGCTGATCCTCTAATAACTACTAGATGATATGAAGTGATATATTTAATGCTGGAAGGTTTGTTTTTTTAATTACCACCTATTACAATCTAGACACAATGGTGATGTAAAACACCAGCTAAATGTATTTCACAGTGATCTGAATGGTGTCTCAAGCAACTGTTAACAGTGGAGATGGTTCAGGAAACACAATAGCAGCTAGGATCATGGCACAGTTTAATGAATGAGGACAAAGCACACACACCCACAGAGCTGAAAAATGAAAAAAATTAAAAATGCATAAGTGCCAAAAACAGCAGTATGTGAAGCGTCCACTCGAGGCTGGCTCCAAAAGTGAGCCATCCACTCCTGAGGTAACATGTCCAACAGCACACCCTGGTACAAAGAACAGTTTAGGTACCTTTGAATATTTCCCCTCCTCTATAACAATCAATTTACTCCTCTCCACAGCTGACTGTGGGATCTGAGGAAATTTCAGGACTGGACTCGTTGCACAGGTATCATCCTATCACGGTACCACGCTGGGATTCACTGCGCTCCTGAGAGCGACCCATTCTCTCACTGATGTTTGTGGAAGCAGTCTGCATGTCCAGGTGCTGTTTATACACCTGGAACACCTGACGTCAGTGATTTGGATGGGTGAGGGAATACTTTTGGCAGTATAATGTAGCAGCTCAGAAAATGCTAACACTACAACTTCAAAATGCTTTATCAAGACAATGGTTCAGTTCATGGTTGCTATAGCCACTGTTAAGAGAAAGGAGTCTGAAACAGGAGGCAGTCAAAGGCCAGGACAAACACAGAGTAGCATCCATGTTGGTGAGCTGTGTGTGTCCTGGTTTGTGTGTTTGTCCTCAGACAGTGTTTTTGTAACTACTCCTAAAACCAGAGTGGGAGACAGCATTTAATGTTACCTAACAAAGAAACAAAGTCGCACAGTCATGCTATAGCTTCATATTTTTGACACCAGTTTTATTTTTTCAGTGTTATTTCTCTTAAATGGTGATTTTCCTCATTTTGACATCGTGGACTGATCTAAATCATGCACACTGTCCGTAGTCACTGCTCTAGAGGACGAGGCAGTCAGAGGCCCAAATCAGCGCAGTCAGGAATTCAAATTATTTTTCAATGTCAGTGAAATGTGGCACCTGTTTTTAGGCTGCAGTATATACATAATTTCAGGTTTCACCTTTCGCTCTTGTTAGCAGTATAACTGTCAGAAATTTGTGCCTAGTGATTGATGCTTCTTGAGGAAATACATTTAGGGAGTTAAAATTAACTTCTTCCTGAATATTTTTGTACACAGGTTTATACATCCTACTTTTTTTAATCAGAGAATGAGATGTTTTCTGAAGATTGAGTCAGAACAGTTTCATGCTGGCAGCCAGCCAATCAAAACAGACTGGACTCAGCAGGAGCCCGTCTTAAAGAGATCTATTTTCAAGCTGAAATGGGAGGCTGTATAAAGGGGCTTTACAAAGAGTTTTTTTCCACTTTAAACATGTGCCAGTAGAGCTCCAGAATCAAAATGTAGAGCTGGAAAGAAATTTCAAGGAGAAACCATTTATAACATTTATAATAACATGATTTTAGACCATCATTTCATGTAAGCTTTTTGTTAGGAAAGACTCAATTTTGCAGGGTAGAGGCCGAAGGCTCGTGAAATCGGTTGGTCTAAAATTCTCGGGGCCTGCCAGGATCCCAGTCTGCCACACTCTTGGTTAAGCAACATTATCTCTGGAGTATTCCTTCTTTACGTATACAAGGATATACGCTATGGTGGGTCCTGCTTGGTCTTTCACCTTCATCTTCAGGCCACAGTCACAAAAATGCTTTCTCTCCACAACAGACAACAGTACAGATGTCAGCTTAGAAAACTCCTTCAGAAACATGTGGCACCAAACGCAACTGCATTCAGGGAACAGTCTAAAAAAAAGCACTTATAAAACACTATAATATAATTACTTTTACTGATCAATACCTCTGAGTATGCATCTTTGAGCTCTGTATCTGGAATATTCCCATGCCACAAGGAGGGCTCGGAATATCATCATATCACTTAAAATGAAACTTTTAAGTTGTGCAAAACTGGTAATTACAGTAATGTCCTGTATGAACTAAAGCATTTACATCTTTAACACAAGAAGCAACTGTCAGAGTCGGATTACAGCTCTTTAAATCCAGTCACAACTACGTGGGCATTTGACTGTGCAGCAGCACACAACACAGAGGGAAGGAAGCAGCTCACAGGAAAACTCAGAGTTCATGGTCTGCATCAGAGAGGGTCAGTACTGCTTTTGTCTGTGCTTGGATAGCTCTTGTCTGCTCAAAGTAAAACACAGAGTTGTCCAAAGTCACTGAAAAAGTCCAATATTACAACATCAAACATGCAGTTATCAACAAAGGGAGTGAACGCAATAATACCAGGTAAATGTCTTTCAGTGAGTCCAGCTCTTATTACAGCTGGTGTAAATTTGTTTTATGGATGTCCCCTCTTTTTGTGACCCAGCTGTATCATCCAAAACTGGATCCTTACCCTGCTTCGAGACATTCACTACAATGAAACTAAAAGTTATATACAAACCTTAAAATACTAACTAACTAAAACACGGTAAACTAGTACTACTAATAGTTTGTTTTTTATGGAAAAAGGCAGTCTGCTGCTTAAATAGTCAGGAACAAGTGGGCAGCAGAGGAAAACATTCAGAGTCATTCAAAGCCAGCTGTGAAAAAACCAGACCAAGCTGACAGTTAAACATGTACAGGCTTTGTTTTCTACTGCCTGAGGACAATATTTAAATCCTTACAGCTCATCAGAGCTGGCATAATGATTGAGAGAAATGCAATCAATCAATCAATCAATCAATCAATCAATCAATTGCTAAAGCAGCCACAGCTCAGCAGTGCATAAAGAGAAAAAGCAAAGGATGAAGGGAGGGGGAAAAACTAGTGATAATACTGATTATACATTTTTAAAAAAAGTGTACAGTACCTTTCACTCTAATATCCGGATTGTGAGCTTTAAGAAGGGAGGAAAAAAGGAAAAAAAGACGGATAGAAAAAGAGAATTTAGTACAGAAAAGGCAGCAGAAAAAAGATATGAATTAAAGTGGAGACCCATTAATTCATCATCACATTCATCAGAGAAACCTTGCACGCTTCAATGGCCAATCCACGATCAGGGCAACTACAGTTACTTTGTAAATGAGAGGATATGATGTAAGCCGGGCTGTTTCTGAGCTGAAATATAAAAACAACTAATTAATGAATCTGGAAACGATTCTTGAGTGAAGTCACAGTCTCTAACTGTATCTCTAACACGGACTAACCACAGATGTAAATGTGGTGGTTAGAGATGAGGAAGCCCAAATGATTCCTCTCAATCCATCTCAGTAAACAAGCTGTTTGTTGGCTAAGCTCCTCTTCAGCTCACTGTTATGCTTTCAGCATCCTCCTCCCCATGTGTGAGAGAGTGTGTGTCTAAGTGACAATAACTGAAGCCAATTTGGAGCTCTTTCCCAGTCTGTTTGACACCAAACAGCTTTTGAAGTGAAGCATTTGGTAGTGAGTCGAGGCTACCACAATGGTACAACTAATCTGTTTCACTGGTTAACCATCGCAGCATAAAAGGATGGAGTTTCTCAATTGATCATGGATACTGCAAACATAATCCCAGTGTCTGCGTCACTGAAAACAAGAAACAGCTGTTCTTTAGAAGTGCCTTGAGTGATATAGCTCAGTCCCACTTACACCGATCAGGTATAACCACTGACAGGCTGACGGTACATAACACTGATTATCTCTTCATCATAGCACCTGTTAATGGGTGAACAAACAAGTCCAATCCATGGAAACCCCACCCTGGAACTTACAGGATCTGTTCCTAGCATTGGGGTGCCAGATACCACAGCACACCTTCAATGGGTTCAGGCTGTTTTGGCAGCAAAAAGGGGACCAACACAATATTAGGCAGGTGTTATGCCTGATTGGTGTATGTCTTACAGTATCCAAAGAACATCACTCTCCACTATCTGCTAAAGCCAGTCAGCAAATACAAGTTGCATGAAGGTTTTCTCTAAGGCTTCCTCAGGTGTGTGCTGGTCACGGTTTACTTTCTGACTATGAATGCAGATGAACTATCTGGGGCAGGACTCCTTGTTCCTTCAGACCTTTGTTTGGCTGAGGACTATGTAACTTTAGGCTAGTTATCAAACTGCAATATGATCACTTGACTCTGATCATATTGTGTAATAGATAGACAATACGGTGTATTAGCAACAACCAGGAAGCAGTGTTTTAGATGCATGCAAGGCCATAAACTTTCTGGAAGTAATTAAGGCAGAGCTGACAGATAAGATCAATCTTTTTGCTGTGTTGGTCGCTAACACCAGCTACAAAAAATACCTCACCATTATCATCCAGCACTGTGACCAATTTGACTGATGCTGAAGGGTAATTCAGCTTTAACAGCCTAGATCCAGTGGCACTATCGCAACTTTTGCAAGTTTTATTGGATGACAATTAACGACATATTATTACTAGCCTAATTTTCTCTAATCTTACCCTCGGAGTAGCCACTAAGACGAGAGACTGTAATATATCTGTGAAGAGTTATATGAGGTCCAATCAGTGAAAAAGAGCTCACCTAAAATATTTGTAGGTTTCTTCAAGGCTGTATGCTACTCTGTCATTGTGTCCAACTCAGAACTTTGAAAGTATAGTTGTAATAGAAAGTGTGTGCGTGTGTGTGTGCGTGTGTGTGTGACACCCACTCACCGATGTTACAGTGCTCCCCTGTCCATCCCTGGTCACACTCACACTTCCCGTCTTTACACACTCCGTTCTTGCTGCACAGTGGGTGGCAGGCCTTTTGGTCACACACACTTCCGGTCCAGCCCTCCTCACAGCGGCACACACCGCCATAACACACACCATGGCTGCCACAGTCTACGTCACACACCTCTGTAACAGTAACAAGGTGAAATGAATCACATGCAATCAAAAAAACACATGAGAATGCAACCATAAAAACCTGCCCACACAGAGTGATGAAATATTAGAAAATAAGTTAAACCTTTCCTGTGTGTTTGTCCTTGGTTCACCTGCAGCTGTGAACTGGACTGCACTCTGTGTTTGCTATATTACATCTTAGCATGAAATAGTAAGGTTAGGGAAGCGCTCACTACAGAATACTACAAGTCATTGTGTTTATTTATGTGTGTGTGTGTGTGTGTGTGTGTGTGTGTGTGTGTGTGCGTGTGTGTGTGTGTGTGAGAGAGAGAGAGAGATTAAATCTAACTCTTGCACTGAAGTGCCTCAGGATATCTGGCTTTGTATCTATCCATGCATGCATGTGAGTTTTTATATACACCGCTCAGAAAATCATGCTAGGTATCTGTACTGATATGGACCGGGTAATGTGTTAGGAACAAAAGGACGCCAAATCAGAAAGGCAAACAGAGGCAGACTATCATCAGCTAATATTAACAAAACATACCACTCATAACAGAAGCACAGTAAGTGTTACCTGCAAAAAGCCCACTGTCTTCTTTTTATATCTATTTTTCTGAACAATTTCTGGAAGTGAAGCTGTGATATAAATCATGTTTTATTTCAAAAAGTATCACTGTCAGTGTTAATGCACTGGGATTTGTAAACCCACCACTGACCCATGCTTTTTTCACTTAGGGAATCTATGAATGAGTTCCTAATTTGGTAAAAATAACACAGAATATGTCCTAGGCCTTCTGTAAATATGGAAATATGTAAATATTCCATGGAAAATCAGTACCACTCAGTAACACTGACCTGAATGTATAATTATGCTCATGCATATGTGTGAGTTTTATGTGGACACTCCTCAAAAAAATGAAAGGAATACTTTGAAAACACATCAGATCTCAATGGAAAAAAAATCGTGTTGACATCTATACTAATATGGACTGGGTAATGTGTTAGGAAAGACAGAATGCCACATTGTTTTATGAAAATGAAAATGGTCAACTTACAGCGGGGTGAATTCAAAGTCACTCTGAAAATTAAAGTACAAAAATGATGAGGCAGGCTAGTACATTTTATCAAAATTTCATTGGAGCAACTCAAAATGGTAGTCAGTATTTTGTATGGCCCCCATGTGCTTGTATGCATGCTCCTAATGAGACAACAGATCGTGTCCTGGGGGATGTCTTCTCAGATCCAGACCAGGGCATCGCTGTGCCAAAAAGAAACCACCAGAAACTGAAACAAGCTTCTCTTCCGAAGACGACCACACGTGGAGATAAGGTCTCATCGATATCAGATTACACCATCAGCTGGAGTAAACCAACAGTTTTGTCTCTGAATTGTAATTTTCACAACTCCACCACCCCACTACAGTCAGGCAACATTAGCTATTTAATAGATGAATCACATTCATCTATTAAAAACGATAGAGGATGATCTGACATGTTTACCTCTATCACTCATGGGGAGAGCTGCCACCATTAAAATGATGGTTTTCCAAAAAAATAACTATTTGTTCTCACTGATCCCTAATAAACTGCCTGTTGTTTGGTTTAAGTCACATCTCAAAATTTCTATGGAAAAACAAACCATCACGAATAAGTTTAAAAACCTTACAGAAGCCATGCAGTGGTGGCCTAGAACTACTCACTACTTCTTAGCCAGTAGGCTGCAATACATTTCAAAATGGTTCAAATCAAGTTTGCTAGACAGCCCATGGTTGGACCTAGAACAAGCACTCTGTGGAAAAGTAAAAATCTACCTTTCATTAGCTCCAGTATTAACCATCATAACTGCCTTAAAAGTCTTAACATAAACACCTCTCTGATAGCCTGATGGGAATTTTTAAAAACGCGTAGCTTTACGGAGTCTTCATGTATTCCCTTAAACTAACATTCACCTGGAACAATCCAGATATTTGTCAGAAACAGGAAGCACTGGATTTTCTATCATGGCATGATAAGGGTATAAAAGAAATCTAGAACATGTTATTCAAGATAGAACCTTTATTTCATTTCAGGAGCATATATCAAAATATGGAATCAGCAACTGTAAATTTCTGAAATATCAGCAACTGAAGTTCATCATACAGGAAAAATTTTTTATCTCAATCAACTAAATATACAATTGTATATTATATACAATATACAATCGAATGGTGTCCAAATCTGAATTGGAAATGATTGTTCATGCTTTTGTCTCCTCACAGTTGGACTATTATAATTTGCTGTACACTGGTCTCCATAAGTCATCTTGAGATCACCATTTACACCCTTACATAATGTACAGTCTTGGTAATCGGCCTCGGGGGTTCCGGGCTTCCAGCTTAGCCATGATCTCATCTTTCAGATCAGCTGCACTGGCATTCAACGTACCATTTGTTATTGGGGCTTGGTACCCAATCTCGGAGTGTGGGGAACAGTCATGGTGCCCAGGCTGACCCCTGTCACTGAAAGCGTCAACATTGGGCATGTGAGCATTACAACTGGACCATGGAGCAATTGAAGACGGTGGCCTGGTCTGTTGAATCATGCTTTCTTATACATCACATTGATGGCCAGGTGCATGGGTGTCATTTACCTGGGGAACAGCCGGGCCAGGATGCACTATGTGATGCTTTGGGCAATGTTTTGCTGGGAAACTTTGGATCCTGCCATCCATGTGGATGTTACTTTGACACGTACCAACTATCTAAGCATTGTTGAAAACCATGTACACCAATTCATGGAAATGGTATTCACTGATGGCTGTGGCCCTTATTCTGAAGGATAATGCACCCTGCCACAACGGAAAAATGGTTCAGGGATGGTTTGAGGAGCACAACAACGAGTTTGAGGTTTTGACTTGGCCTCCAAATTCCATCACTTCCATAAAGCCCACCCACCACTTTAATCATACTCTGGATCTTGTCCTGACATATAACAGAAACTGGAGACTTAACAGTATTCCCTGAAAGCCCCCTCCTGTCTGATCATTTCTTAGTAACATTTACATTTACTTTAATGGATTACACAGCAGTGGGGAATAAGTTTTATTACAGCAGACGTCTTTCTGAAAGTGCTGTAGCTAAGTTTAAGGATCTAATTCCTTCATTGTTATGCTCTTCAGTGCCAACACAGTGCAGAGCAGCTACCTAAACTCTGTTCCCAGTGAGGTCGATTATCTCGTCAATAGTTTTACATCGTCACTGCGTACGACTTTGGATACTGTGGCTCCTCTGAAAAGGAAAGCTTCAAATCAGAAGTGCCTGACTCCGTGGTATAATTCACAAACGCACAGCTTAAAGCAGATAACCCGAAAGCTGGAGAGGGAATGGCGTCTCACTAAATTAGAAGATGCTCATTTAGCCTGGAAAAAGAGTTTGTTGCCCTATAAAAAAGCCCTCCGTAAAGCTAGGACATCTTACTATTCATCATTAATGGAAGAAAATAAGAACAACCCCAGGTTTGTTTTCAGCACTGTAGCCAGGCTGACAAAGAGTCAGAGCTCTGTAGAGCTTGTCCTGTTGGACCTCAATGCAGCTTTGATACTGTTGACCATAACATTTTATTACAGAGATTAGAGCATACTATAGGTATTAAAGGTACTGCGCTGCAGTGGTTTGAATCATATTCATCTAATAGACTCCAATCATGTAAATGGGGAGTCTTCTTCATGCACTAGCGTTCCACAGAGTTCTGTCCTAGGACCAATTTTATTTACACTATACATGCTTCCCTTCGGGTGCCTGGGTGGCTTAGTGGTGAAGCCAGCGACCACATACATATGCCGCGTTGCAGTGCGGGCGGCGTGGGTTCGCCTCCCGGCCCGTTGCCAATTTGCCCGTGTGTCTTACCCTGTATCTTTCCCTCATTTTCTATCTCTCTCCACTGCTAACAAAAAAGGTGCTGTGGCCAAAAATGCAAAAAAAAAAAAAGTACATGCTTCCCTTCGGCAGTATTATTAGAAAGCATTGTATCAATTTTCACTGTTATGCAGATGATACTCAGCTTTACCTATCAATGAAGCCAGATGACAGTGTGATGCACTGTGTAGCACAAAGAAGACAGTGGGCTATTTGCAGATAATACTAAATGTGCTTCTGTTCTGTGTGGTATGTTTTGCCGATGATGCTGTGTTCTCTTAAAAAAAAAGTTTTTCATGTTGTTCTGACTGCCACTCTCTGACTCACTCTACTGTTGAGACACAGAGCTCTTGTGTTGGAGCTACAACTGCAGGGTGTCTACCACACTGTAAGTCATCTTGAGATTACTGACGTCTTAATGTGGTTTGGCCCTTAGCTGTGGCATTGAACTTGTTAGATCTTCAGGCGAACTTCTCTTGACTGTGTGAAACACTTGGCTAACTTGGCTAAATTAACAACCTTTTTGCTATCAGGGTAGTGCCTGTGTAGAACAGTACACTTAAGTAGGAAATTTAGTCTAGCTAAAGAACGTTTATTCATCCTTTTAATATTTCCTCAGTACAGGGTTTAATCAACTATTTTATTTATCTTATGTCTTCTTGCTTTACAAGTTATACACCCTATTTAGTATTCCAGCACCTAGGGTGTTGCATTTCTAACACTGTTGTCTTAATTATGTTCTATTCTTTAACTACTTTTTGTTTTAATTTCATATTTACCCTTCTGTTCTTTACTCCTTTATAATGATTCAGTAAAGCACTGGAAAGTATTCATTCTGTGAGGCACTGTGAGATGCTGCTTTTGCAAATGCCTCAACAGAAAGTTTATTCTCTGGACAAAGAAATCAGAAAGAAAATGGAAAGTGGACACAGATAAACACTGCACACACACCTAAAGAGCAGTCAGGTCCAGTCCAGTTCTGGTCGCAGGCACAAGTACTGGTCTCTGCGTTGTAGGTGCCATGGCCTGAACACTGGTCTGGACACATGGCCTTGGTAATTTCACAGCTGGCTCCACCCCAGCCGGGCTGACAGTGACACTCACCGTGAATACACACCCCATGGGCTGAACAGCTGGGGTCAATACAGTCCACTGAAGACAGACGCAGAAAGAGAATTATCAGTTAAGTAAATAGTACATATAGGACACACACATACACACACACGTGTACATAGCTGCACTAACTGTTTTTTTAACCCTTGAGGGCAATGGAAAAGGCTCTACCTGGAGCCAGAAGCATAAAACCCCGTGTAGATTGGCACTAGAACTGTGCATACATACAAAGACAGAAAAGTGCATATACATACTATTTTATATAAAGTTGTGCATATGCATGACCCTCTTTTCTGAATCTTGGTCATGATATTATTTTACTCATGAGCTCATTCCTCTTTTTATATGTAGCAATGAATGGATGGATTCTTGGCTTGTTTCATTAATGGCATATAAAATCACTGTTTGTTTTAGGGGTGGTTGTAGCTCAGGAGCTAGAGCAGATCACTTACAGTACTAATCAGGAGGTTGGTGGTTCGATCCCTGTGTCCTCCAGCCTGCAGGCTAAAGTATTCTTGATCAAGATACTGAACCCTCAGAAGATACTGAATTCTCTGATGTGTTCAATTTGAATGTCAGATAGAAAGCAGTGCTTGTATTCATGCTTAAATGAGCCATGTTGTATAAAGTGCTCAAGTAAAAAAGCAGAGCATTTACCATCTCAGGTTCTTAGATTTGGACTGAAGATAGTGGACAACAGAGCTAAAAGACCACTTTCAACTGTTCCCATGCACAGACCAAAGAACGTTACATACAGTTTTGTATTTTTCTAGTAAATCCTACATGGCATCTTTCACACAAGTTTTCAGATTAGCAGCTGTAAATGGGATTAACACACACACACACACACACACACACACACACACACACACACACACACACACACACACACACACAAGCTCTGTTGTTTGGCACAGAGTCCCTCTCCCTCTGTCTTTCCAATAGACTAATTCACAAAGGATTAGTGTGACTGATGGCTGAATTATCTGAAACTAATCTAGTTACTGTCCTGTGATATACATTTTCCTATTTGTAGGTTTTACCTCTGTATACAGTGCACACCATTGTCTCTGCATGTAGGTAGGTGAACAGCAGATTAGTATTAATTAGTATTAATCCATTCAGATTAAATTAGTGTAGTATATTGTTTGCAGCTTGTTTTAGTCAGATACCTGTCAGCAATTGGACAGTTACCGTGGATATGTACTTGCACATCAGATTAAATTAATTAAGCATGTAGCTGTAACACTATATCTTAATAAGCTAACTGTCAGCAGCAGAGATTTTAGCTGATTAGCTTGTAAGAGTTAGAAAATGACTTCAAATCTACGCTGTTAAGCACTTAGCTCAATAGTTGATATTTATGTAGGGATAGCAGACAAAGATCATAACACTAGAATGATTTATAAATGTTTTACCTAACCCTAACCCTCATATACACCTGAGAAAAACTATCATTCATGAACGTAACATTTGCACATTAATATAAATGTTACACGTAAATTTTAATGGTCATCAGAGGGTTTAAGTTTTAAGAATTGGCAAGTTTTTATTTCCTGTCTGCCGCGGTTTGCCCTTTTACACCATTAATTGAAGGTGACAGATGGTCACAACAGTTGCCACAGAGAGGAGAATCTCTCTGGACATTTGCATGCTACGTTCAAAGAAACATGACTGACATAAAAAGCTGCAAGTAGTTGCTGCAAATGGTGGTTGTGACCATTAATTTCTATCAGGTAAAGTATTACTTTGCCTTTTCAGCCATTTCCATCTTAATTTCTATGTATACAATTAAACGTCCCTATTATTGATATTAGCATGAAGGTTAAAGTGTCTGTGGCCTGTAGCAAAATGTTGAAAGTCGTGCCCTGTCCTCTTTTAGGGATGTAACAAAAAACTTGTTTTAAACACTGCTGAAAATCACATTTGTATTAATTAAGCTATTTAGGTTCATTATTTATATGTAGATAATTTACAAATAATAGAAAAGCTGTGTATGACAATGAACATAAACAGCTAAAGATGATATGAGCTGTACATCATAAAGGACGGGGCCACTGTCATTCCATCTTTTCTTATAAGTTAGTCTACAAGTTAGACTGTGGCATTAAATACGTTATCAAAAATGTCCACATCAAGGGTAAAAACCCAACCGCCTGTGTCAAGGTCATAATGAAACCTGCCAGTGTTGAGTGTTTTGTTGCAAAGCGTAATGAAATGCAAATGCAAAAGCTATCAAATCTCTGTCATTATTATTTATATTATTCATATTTGTTTGGATAACTTCCAACAATGCACACTGAAATGGGTAAACACTGACATGAGTGCCTGAGTAAAAATCAGGTACTCATGTCTGTGCACGAGTGAAGTGAACAGGTCCTGCAGGCCTGGCAAGACCAGCCCTATGGGCTGCTGATGGTAACACATGGAACAGATGCAATACGGCCTTTGCACTCTCAGTGCTCAGGCTTTAATGGATACAAGAAAACAATTACTACAACAAATCTCTTCAACAGGACAAACATCATGCATGCATAAATTTGTAAAGCACCTGGCAATAACTGCACATTTACAAAATTACACTGCCAAATGGCATGCTGGCTAAGGTAGCTAGCCAGATAGCATAACAGTCCTAGCAGTTGGGAGGGGCTCCATTGCTGCATTCAGTAACAATGAAGAAAGATGGAGAAAAAACAAAAAGACAAAAAACAGCCTTTGACCGAGAGCGATGTGCCTGCTGTTTCAAAGGGTTTCCTGTTTAAAACCTGTGGCAACCAGATGAGGCAACTGTAACATGTTACTAAAGGTTAACAGGTGCTTTTCCTGAATTTGTGCCACAGACTTTGGAAAAATAAGTCCACACAGAGTCAGAGCTGTACTAAAAGCATAACAGGCAGCCTGAATGACTGTCTACACACATGATGTTTATGATAACGTTCAAATCTATCTATCTATAGGCCAACATGCAGAAATAATATTAACAACAAAATCATCAGAATCCTACATATTAACAGAATCTTAAAGTAAATACTGATACATTATATAAGTTTTACCCTTGCAAATGTCAGGTCTTCACAGTAGTTGGAGTCAGTTTTGACCTGGGCCAAGAATTCCCTCATAATAAGTGTCTATAGATAATTCTGGACAACTATTTTTGGGTCACTTTAAGAAAAAACATCAACTTTCAGGCTATGACATTTAGGGAATTTTATTGTTGTCAAATGTCAAAATAGACAAAATTGACCTGAACAATTTGCAAGGGTCATTTGCAAATCAGTTACTTGGAACTGAATTAAACAGTGGAGCATCTCAATGAACCACAATAAAGTGGAGCTGAGCAAAATGTGCCAGAGTCACTACTGTCAAAAACATCATATAGAACTGATGTACTATGACAGCACTATTCTTACCTTCCTCGCAGTTTTCTCCCTTATAACCAGTGTTGCAGATGCAGGCCCCCATTATGCAGATGCCATGTCCTCCGCAGTGGATGTCAATGCACTGGTTGGCTGGCACATCACACTCAGTACCTTTCCAACCACTGTAGCACTGGCAACGTCCACGGGAGTACTGACCATTACCACTGCACAGTACCGGACAGGATGCTGTAGCAAACGTATGAAGTCAATCACACATACTGCATCTTTTACTGATGAAGTCAGATAATTGAACTTAAGCTCTGAGTCTACAGTGTGTGCACTGTGCAAACAACTAAGATGGATTCATATTCAATAAAATGCTAATATGTCCTAAATCTCTTGAGCTACAAATATTTAATGTAACCTTTCAGCCAAGAATTTCAGCTGTTCTTGACTGATTAAGAAAAGAACAGTCGTGGGCTAAGCAAAGCAGCTGATAGCCCGCTCTTCTTTTGATAAAGGTACTGATGCGATCACAGCAATCCAGAGAGGGAGAGAGCGTTATGGAATTATATTTCTGTCAAAAGACATAATCAGAGCAAATCATTTCAGCTGCTGGTTGCAGGTACATTCCTCGTGCGTAAATTCAACAACCTGCACGTGTTGAACTCAGCAGCCGTGAACACAGTGTCTGCTTTGTGTGATCTGCTGCAGTTTCATGCACTCGTGGGGAAATCTCTGCGCTCTGAGCTGAATCCTGCTGGCTCACATCACCTGACGTTTGAGTTCAGGTTACTGCGTTACTGAGTTACACCATAATACCTGTTTCAAACCATGTTTGTTTACAGTAAAGACTGGATTGGTGAATTAATTATCAACATTGTTTTCTGTGTATCAGTGAAAATACTGACGACTGTCACTGTTACTGAATAAATCTTTAAAACCAGAGGACTGAAAGACAAGTTCTGAGGTCTCTGCACTCCTGTCCCATTAATCTGCTGTACGGCATCACTTTATTTGTCTCTATTTTGGCCAGTTATAATTGCTATATCCCAACAGACACTTTCTTTCCTGATCCTCGTGATTCCAAAGATATCTGATTCACAGTCACTGCTTCGATAACGAGCTTGCAACAATTACTGCTTCCCTATAGGTGGCACAGAGTTTGTGTGTTTACCTCGAGAGCAGTCGGGCCCCAGAAATCCTGGGAAACAATGGCATATGCCTGAGAGACAATCACCGTTTCCATGGCAATTCTGTGGACACTCCATAATCGAATCTGATTAAGAGCGAGAGAGAGAGAGGAGAGAGAGGAGAGAGAGGGTGTTCCAAGATGCAAATTAACTGGGTAGGATGTCTGTGCAACTGTACAGCTTAACAAATAACACACTGTGTGATTGTACTTCTGTCGTTGCTGTAGTTAGAGCCAGTTAGTCCAATCAATGCATTCTAACATCCAATTACCACAACCACGCTTTCCCTCACACACACGCACGCACGCACGCACACCCCTTTACAATTTTCTGCAGCATATTAGTATTAGGTTAAACATTTGTAATTTATTGAAAAGTCAAAGATATACAATTGCAGGTCACTTGAACCACCAGTCAGAGCCTCAACAGATTTAGCTGCCAAATTTGTTTAGTGGTAAAATGAAAGAATGAGAGTACAAAAAAAGCAAGAATAATAATTTGTACTCCTGAAATTTTACTTTTTTAGTCATTTAGTGCTAAAGATATCCAAGGAACTCCCTTTACATCACAATTTGGTTGGAGAGTGAAAGGTGAAACGTTACTTAAAAGACTTGAATTCAATCTGATTTTAACCATTTACCAATTCACATTTACCCACAGAGATTTTCTGTTGATTAGAGGTCTAGGAGACATCTCAGTGCTACATAACCATAACCAATTTGGTTCAAAAGTAAAAGTCTAAAATAAAAAAATGAGTAAAAAGTAAAAATTAGATGTCTAGATTAAATGTTGCTGTAGTTGTCATTTAGATATATTTACAATAAATAATGTTCCCACAGTTTCTATCTCATTTTGTGTTGCCCGGTGAGCCTCTTTGTACAGGCCTATGGATAGTCAAAATTATTCCTTATTTTTTCCTTATTCACACAACCATTCACACCTGTGGGCGACTGAGAATCACCAATTAATCTAACTCCACAGACTGCATGTCTTTGGAGTGTGGGAGGAAACCCACTCTGACACCACGCAAACTCCACATAGAAAAGGAGGGGCAAAGGTGGACTCGAACCCAGATCTTCTTGCTATGAGGCAACAGTGCTAACCACCACACCACATTATTTCTGTAACAACAAGCTTGTATCATACATGTTGGGTAAACGCTTTGAAGAAGTGCACTCAGTAACTTACCAGTAAGTACAAGCATGTCTCACCTATGATGATGGTATTGTAGGAGACCTGCTCTGTGTTACGGCCATCATTGTAAAATGCCAGATGCCAGATTCCAGTGTCGAGGTACTGGATGAAACCGGCCTCGTACACATTCACCGAGCGAGTATGTCGAGTTCCTCCCCCAGACTCCTCTTCGAAAGAACCAGCTAGATGTGCATGTCCCGTGTCAGCGTCACTGAGTGCTCGTTTATCTTTAGAAATAAGCCGACTACCATCCAACAGCTCCACAAAGTCATACTGGAACACAAAAATGATGAAAACATCATGGATATTTTAAAAAAATACAACACAGTTTAGCCTAAAATATCAGCTATAACAACCTAACCACTATACTCCTTAAGATTCAGAGTTGATATTCAGCACGTCCAGTTTTTGTTACTCTGGAAGGTACCAACGGTACAAGGACAGCAATGCAAGTCAGTCTGACAGTCTGATTATTGATTTCTATCAAGGAGTCATGAGTCATCACCAGCTGAACTCTCTGGATGACTTAATCAGTGGATACCTATGAAATATGCACTGGACAGTTATATTATTAAAAAATTAAATTCTGATGCATTTTGTGACCCCTGAGATTTTCTGTAGGTTCAAGCTAAATATGACATTTTTATCAATTGACTTACTGATTTAATCTGTTTGTTCTTGATTCTTTTTTCTCTTGCTCATGCTGCTCTCACATACACCTACAATGATTCAGAATTCTATTTATGTATTTTATTTGAAGACGTGTTGCACACACATAATGAGAAAACAAATACACATTAATTCACTTCATTCCATACAGAGCGAATTCACAGCCAACTGCATTTTGTATTGTAGGGTGTAGACCGTACAATATTAGAGAGAGAGAGAGAAAACTCCAAATCCCCCACTTGGTGACAGCAGAAAGGAAGAAATTCCTTTTAACAGGGAGAAAAATCCAGCAGAACTAGGCTCAGGACAGCCATCTGCTGTTACTGGCTGGGGTACGAATCAAAAGATGAGAAAAAAGAAGGGCAAAAAGGCACTAAACTGGAGTAATGGGGACTTGACTGTATGAGTTTATGATATTCACTTGGATATCATCTGAAGTGCTAACACTGAGCTGTGATACGGTGGCATTGTGCAATGGGGGAAATAATTATTTGATCCCCTGCTGAATTTGTAAAACTCCTCACTTACAAAGAAATGAACAGTCCCTAAGCCACCTCCTGGCTGAGTAGAGGTAGAATCCACTAACTGGAAGGTTGCTGGTTCAATCCCTGGCTGCTCCAGTCTGTATGCCAAAGTATCCTTGGGAACCTCGTATACCAACCCACAAGTTCTTCTCTGTTCATTGGAGTGTGAATGTTAGATAGCTTAGATGTGGAAAAAGTGCTGCTGCATGCCAAAGTATCCTTGGGCACAATACTAAACACCATGAAGCTCCTATTTGTTGGAGTGTGAATGTGAGTGAAATAGACAAAAAGCACTTAAATGTAGAAAAAAGTGCTTGTATGAATGTGTGTGTGCATGGGGGAATGACACATGTTGTATAAAAGCATTTTGAGAGCTTGAGTAGAAAAGCGCTATATAATTTATCCATTTACCATTTCATTTTTATGTTTTTTTTTTCCTTTTAATGGAGAGAGACAAAATATCAACCAAAAACCCAGAAAATAACACATTACATAAAAGTTATAATTGATTTGAATGTCACTGAGTGAAATACATATTAGATTCCCTATAACAAGCCAGAATTGTGGCTCCCAAATATGGGCACACAGATTACAAATCAATCAATCAATTGCAAAAACTCCTGATCTCAACTCATTATGTGTGTAAAGCACAGCTTTCATTCCAACCTCTCCACCACCAGGCAACAGGTGGAATAAGCTATAAGACCATCAGCAAGAAGCTTGGTGAGAAGGTGACAACTGTTAGTGTGATTATTTGGAAATGGAAGAAATATAGAATGACCATCAACTGCCCTCATTCTTGGGTTCCATGCAAGATCCTGTGTCATGGAGTGAGGCTGATCGTGGTGGATCAGCCCAGAACTACACTGGAGGAGTTTGTTAATGATCTGATGGCAGTTAGGACCACAGTCACCAAGAACACCATTTACAACACATTATGCTGTAATGGACTGAAATCTTGCAGCGCCCACAAGGCGCCCCTACTCAAGAAGGCATATGTACATGCCTGTCTTAAGTTTGCCAGTGAACATCCCTAAGTGATTCTGAGAAGGCTTGGGAGAAAGTACTGTGGTCAGGTGAAACCAAAGTCAAGGTCTTTGGCATCAACTCAACTCAAGGAAAAGAAATGTAGTGTGACCCAAAGAACACCATCCTCACAGTCATGCGCAGAGGAGGAAACGTTATGCTTTCAGGCTGTTTTTCTGTTAAGGGTAAAGGACAACATCACCACATTGAGGGGCCAATGGATGGAGCTATGTACCGTAAAATCTTGGACGAGAACTTTTCTTCCCTCAATCACTGAAGATGGGTTGTGGTTGGGTCTTCCAGCATGACAATGACCCAAAACCTACTGGCAAGGCAACAAATAAGTAGCTAAAGAAGAAGTCATGGAGTGGCCTACCCAGTCTACGACCCCAGTCCTATAGAAAATGTGTGGAGGGAGCTGAAACTTCGAGTTGTCAAGTGGCAGCCAAGAAGCCTAAAGGATTTAGAGAGTTCCTCCTGAGAAATGTGCAAACGTAGTTACCAGCTAGAACTGCAAAAACTGACCAAGTGTCACAATCTTATGTTCACCAAAAAAAATATTTTTGATCTTGTTTTGAGATTGTTTTGTGTAAGTGAAATAATCTGCCAGTGCATTTCACTTACTTTGGAAAGATTCAGACTATTATCAAGTTGAAACTTCTAGTTTTCAGACAAAACAAGTTTAATAATCTTACACATTCAGCTCTTGCTTAGTATATCACTCTGTGAGTTCTAGTGATCATTGGAGCTATGTTGTCTGGGGGCTTGTCCCCCTGGTAGGGTCTCCCATGGCAAATTGGTCCTGGGTGAGGGGCCAGACAAAGAGCAATTCCAAAGACCCCTATGGTAGAGCCACCAAGGGAACTGTTTACCCTGCCCAGGATAGTGTTACTGGGGCCTGACCCTAGAGCCAGGCCTGGGGAGGGAGCTCGAGGGAGAGCGTCTGATGGCCGGGCATTAGCCTGTGGTGCCCGGAAGGGTGCAGCCTGAAGAAAAGACATGGGTCCACCCTCCTGTAGGCCCACCACCCACAGGAGGTATTATAGGGGTCAGGTGCAATGTGTGGGCAGTGGCCAAGGGCAGAGGCCCTGGAGGACCGATCCCCAGCTATCGAGACTGGCTATTGGGACTATTGCTACTGGGAATTCCTAAGTAAGCTTGTAATTTCTTCAGTCTTCAGCCTTATGATGGATATTCTAAAACTCTTCTGTGGATGCTCGCTGCCTTTGTTTAATTCTCTGTCAAGATGACTCCACACTGCTTCATAATGTTGAGATCGAAGCTCTGGGGAGGCCAGTTCATGACTGGTGTGTTTGTTTGTAATCAAGGTATCCTTTTACTGTACTGGAGCATGTTTGGGATCACTGTCACGCTGAAAAATTAAGCTGTTGCCAATCCAATGCTTTCCAGATGGTATTGCACGGTTAATCACACTTTTCTATGTTCATAATTCCACCAGTTCTGACTAGACCCCTAACATGAAATGCAGACCCAAACCATAGACACTCACTGTTATACCCCTTTCCTACCTCCTAAGTACAGTTGTGCTCAAAAGTCTACATGCCTTGACAAAATGTGATTTTTTAATTTTTATTTTTTTGGCATTTTTCAGAGAATATGAATGAAACTTTTCTTTCGCTCATGGTTAGTGGTTGGGTGAAAGCATTTATTATAAAACAACTGTGCTTGAACTTTTTAGATCATAATGACAACAGAAATGACCTAAATGACCCGGGTCAAAAGTTTGCATACCATGGAAGTTTTGACATGATCGTATTCACAGGTTTCAATGGCTACTAAAGGTAAATGGATCACAGGTGAGCATGGCTCACCTGTATTGTCTTCCTCCAAATAAACGTGTTTATTAGATATAATATTAATATTAAATATGATCAGTCTGTCTTTATTAGTTGGCTATGTACCACAGGCTTTTAAGGTGGCAGTAATTAAACCATTACTTTGACAGTAATCACTTGACCCAGCTGTCTTAGCTAATTATAGGCTTGTGCTTATCCTGCTATTCCTCAGTGCAGCTTTTGATACTGTTGACCATAACATTTTAGAAGAGACTAGAGCATGACATAAGTATTAAAGCTCCCAGCTTGCATTCAGGAGACAGACACCCTCTCTATTTTTAAGATTAGGCTTAAAACTTTCCTTTATGATAAAGCTTATAGTTAGGCTGGATCAGGTGACCCTGAACCCTCCCTCAGTTATGCTGCTATAGGCCTAGGCTGCTGGGGGGTTCCCACAATAGACTGTTTCTTCTAATTCACCTTATTTACTTTGTTTATACTCCACTCTGCATTTAATCATTAATTGGTATTAATCTCTGGCTCTCTTCCACAGCATGTCTTTTCTCTCCCCTCAGCCCCCCCTCAGCAGATGACCCCCCCTCCCTGAGCCTGGTTCTGCTGGAGGTTTCTTCCTGTTAAAAGGGAGTTTTTCCTTCCCACTGTCACCAAGTGCTGCTCCCTTAGTTATGCTCAAACATTTTACCTGGTAAAATAAAGGTTTAAAAACATTGTAGGGTCTTTACCTTACAATATAAAGTGCCCCTGAGGTGACTGTTTGTTGTGATTTGGCGCTATATAAATAAAAATTGAATTGAATTGAATTAAAGTGCTGTTAAGTCTCCAAAGCCAACCTCAGCCATGCCTTTATCCACCTCATCAGCTGTAGTCATTCAGCAATTATAGAAGGCAGCACTTGAAAACTAGTGATGGGCTGGTGAAGCCTCGTGAAGCTTTCCTTCCAATTCTATTTCATATTAATCTGTTTTTGATGAATATGTGCATGATGGTAATAGAGGTCTATTAATGTCAAAAACATGTCAGTATGATTTCAGTCAGTGTTTGAATAAAGCTGTTTATGTTAACACTACTGCAGTGTTTTCAAAAGATGGGACAGTGATTGTGTTCATGCACACTGAGGTGACTTTATTCATGTTTATTAAGATATAATAGCTTTTGGGAAAATCCTGTCACATGATACTGAGGAGTAAAGGCTGCACAAGTATCCCACAGCACACCACGGGTGCTGCACAGGCTCTGATACATGCACCTCTGCCTAGATATCTATAGTAGAGGTGTTGCTGTTCTACCCCAGCTGCAAACACTTCACCTTGGAATGAAAAAAAAACTAGACTTGTGTATTATAGTAGTAACACATTTGATTATTTACAGGCACATTATGTGTTGCCATAAAGGGGAAACCCTTCACCTATTAGCTGCTCTGTATCACAACAAACTGGTGAGACTCCAACAACAAACACTAACACAGGGATCCACTGTTCAGAAACCACACCGGCACTCGAACCACCACCTGAACCAGCGAGGCTTCAGGTGTCACCAGTGGCGTCACTCGCCTTTAATGAAGCAAGCCTTGATACGTGCATCATAAAAAACTTCAGATTTCATAACGTGCTCCGAAGCCTCGGCACAGCGGTCCCATCACTACTGAAAACTCTTCCACTGCCACTGCAAAGACAGTAGGGGTTGCAGTTCTTGTGTAATTTGGCATATCTCTGCCTTTTGTCCCTGTTTCCTTTTCTTAGGAAAGACTTCTATTGAGATTATTTGTTATGAGGCTTAAGCAAACAGTAGATGGCTCAAACGAAGGGCCACACACATCTCTCAGGTCCTGTGTCAGGGCTTTACTGGATTCTTTCCTATTCCTTGCCATGACTTTCAGACACTCTTCATTTGCTGTAGACAGATTTTTAGGTCTGTCACTTCTTTTTCTTGTCTTCTACTTGTCTAATTTCCTCAAATATTTAAGGACACACTGCACAACGTGCCAAGATATATCAAACTTTTGACTAGTATCACTTTGGGAACCACCTTGCTGGTGCAAAAATACTATTTTATGCATATGCTGAACTCTGCTAGTAAAAAAGTGCATAAGGATACAATTTAAAATTGCCATGGCCAGGGCAGGCCGGGTTGCTTTCTGCCTTTTCTTTTTATTTTCCTCTAACAAGTGGTGCCTTTGCCTTTGGGTGGAGAATTGTTCTCTATCAATTCTTCTCACACCTGCTCCAAGTTATCGCAGCCAGTATTTGAAGGCTGGATAAGCAGCAGATCCCAGAAGATCATTTTCAGCATTATTTTCTCTGTTCATCTGAATCCCTACTCTGTTTTCCTGTTTGCTGCTCTGAGGAGCTGCCTCCAGCCCCTGCTCCGAAAATATCTGTAAGAGAAGAACCGACCAAGTCACCTGCCTGCCTGCTCTCCACTGCAGCTGCTCTCCGTTTCTGCCCTCGGAAAAACCCCTCCTGGGCCAAACTACCCTCGTAAAACTGTTCTAATTATTTTGTGTCATAATCATTCAGTTCATCTGAGCCCAAGCTAATCCTCTTCTTTCCACAGAGCTTCTTTCTGGTAGTCACTGAATTAATCATGACTCAAGCTCTGCTCCAGTTCTCCATAAACAACTTGTTGTCTTTTAATAAACTTTTTAAAACTGCTTCTGGTCTACAAAGTCTGATTTCAGAGTCCCCATTCAGCCAACATGACAAAAATGCATGTTTTCTGCTCTCCAGTATGTTAGTGGGTGTTTCTCCAGGATTCAACTGGCTTAAAGCAGCTTTGGGGCTAGGTAAAGCAGGTCTGGTAACTTTTGCATTCCTTTGTCACGATCTTGAGCTAGAAGAATAAAAAACAAATAAAAAGTAACATGAATGTGTAAGTGTCTGTGTGACCAACCTGTGTATGTGAAGGCGGTAGGCCTTTGCGTCCATACACACCAACAAGAGCATCTTTCTGGACGGAGATGTTGAATTTCAGGAACTGTGGTTGGTCAATATATAGCTGGGACCTCCAAAACACACCTTGAATAAAGAAACACACCAGCAGATAACGTCAGTGGTTTATGGAAATATTAAGACTCGCTTTCAGAAATTCTCCTTTTGCAGGAACCCACAATGAAACGGAGTTTTCTGTTTAGAAACCTTCAGAGTTCTCTGTCGCTGCGGTGTGAGTTCATCTCCCATTAGTGGAGGTAAACTTGCTTCATTTATGGTTAATCTGAGTCACTCAGTAATGTGATCTGTTCACTTGTGTTAGAAATTCTTCATTTAGTTTACAGAGTATTAATCACAATCATAGATCCTATTCATGTGCTTTTGTGTGCATAACTAACCTGGAGGGATGTCTTGTATGGCTCGCCTCCCCACGTCCACCTCTCCTGTGTCTATAGTGTTGTTCTCTAGAAGAAACATCTTACCTGCAGGAGGAAAAACCGATCACACCGAGAATCCATGAAATGTGAAGGATGCTTTTTTATTTTTTCCACAGCTGTAATATTTCTACAATGTTCAAAATCATGCAAAGTAAATCTGCATAGTACTGAATGCAGAATGCTTCAAATCAAATGAGTGTTTGTAAAGTAGGACACACAACCTGATCATTGAGTTTCCATATGGACTTGCCTAAAGATATTAAAGTAGCACTTTGAAAACATATCAGACCTCAGTGGCTTTTTCAAATATTTCACTCAGTTACATTTTGTCTAATTTGGACATGAATGGGAATACCAATCATGTGCTATCAAAATCTCACCATCCCAAAAAGAATTCCTCACTTCCAGAAACTTTAGTTTACATTAGTTTAATAAAGCACACTGGTTGAAGTAAGAGTCATCCTCTGGTCAATAAAACTTCATTCAAAGTTATCTTAGCTGGGAAAGTGATTTTTGAATTCACATACACCTGTGTGTGTGTGTGTGTGTGTGTGTGTGTGTGTGTGTGTGTGTGTGTGTGTGTGTGTGTGTGTGTGTGTGTGTGTGTGTGTGTGTGTGTGTGTGTGTGTGTGTGTGTGTGTGTGTGTGTGTGTGTGTGTGTGTTTCTTTAGTTTCTAATTTCCAGTCTGTGTAGAGTGAAGCTGGAGTGGTCCTACCGCTGTAATTCTGTAGAGTGTGTAGGTTCAGTGGCCTCTTCCTGTTCATTGTATTACAGCTTGAGTCACAACATCTGGGCAGCAAACCAACACTGACTCAGAGGTGTGAATACTGTATGAGGGTGTGTGAATATGTGTAATATGGGTTGTCTAGACATTATATGCATTAGTCACACTTGTATGAGTGTGTTTAAGCTCAGCTCACAGACACACAAACACAAATTACTTCTTATGCAGGACACACTCACACCTCTAACATTTCTCTCAGTTCTACTGAAATGAATGGGCCTGTAATATAATGTCCAACTCTCACACACGTAGACACGATTTTGTTTAAAGAAGCAACTGTGCAGAAGTAAATCTGTTGAAGTAAACAATTTTCCGCTATCTTTACTCTTTACTTACCACATCCCTTGTCCACATAATTTAAACCTGAGTGTTTTAATTCTTTTCTTTAGCAGTTATTTATAACTTGTTTTAGGGTCATAAGCCCTCCACACATTTAAACAGAGCCTTCTATTGTAGAACAGTTTAGAGTTATGGGAACAAAACTCTGGCATCAGAAGGAAACATGTTTCACTTTTTGTCTTTCTATACTTCCAAGCTAAGAAGTATAGAGCTCCTCACAACTTGCAGTAAACCTTCAATATTCAGTTGCTGTCATCATCTCGCTCACTTTCAGTTGCTTTGTGGTTTTGAATAGGACGGATGAGCACAGAGGAGAAGAAAAGGGAGAACAAGATAGATAAAAAAAGGGCAAAAAATGCTGAAAATTGAGACATTAAACTAAAAGACACTGACAGGTTGACAATGACACAGAATAACCACAGAACAGACCCTGCTGCACATTATGCGCTTCCACAAAAGCATGACTGACAGGATGAGGTCAGCTTCAGCCAGCACCAGTGGCTTTTGTCCTTCATTTCTTTTACCCGGTACAGTAACAATACTGCTGCGGTTTCCTTTACAATGCTGTTAATCTACAAATCTCCCTTCAAAATAACTTTTGAGCACTAAAAGTAAGGTCAGGCTGCTTTCAAAAATAACACCATGGATGGCAGCATAAAAAAAGTGCATGCATGCTATTGATTACATGTTTTTATAATAGGTTTCTTGGTTTGTCTCTGGTTGCTTTGCTTTGTGCCCCCCCCCCCCCCCTCCTGTCTGCCCTGCCCTGGACTGTTTCTACCCGTGTACTGTTCCCACTTGTGTCTCATTTTCTAATCTGTCCACAGGGACTCAGATTAGGGCCACTACACCTCCATATTGAAATAAGGCAGTTGATGGGGTTTTGGCATCTGACTAGGATGCATCCTGGATCCCTTCTAGGTGAGGTGTTTTGGGCATATCCAATTTAGATGAGGCTCCTGGGCTGACCCAGGACATGCTGGAGAGATTATGTCTCTCATCTGGCTTGGGAATGCCTCAGTGTTCCCACAAAAGACTGGAAGAAGTGGCTGGGCAGAGGGAGGTCTGAGCAGAGGGAGGTCTGAGCAGAAGGAGGTCTGAGCAGAAGGAGGTCTGAGCAGAGGGAGGTCTGAGCAGAAGGAGGTCTGGGCAGAAGGAGGTCTGAGCAGAAGGAGGTCTGAGCAGAGGGAGGTCTGAGCAGAAGGAGGTCTGAGCAGAAGGAGGTCTGAGCAGAGGGAGGTCTGAGCAGAAGGAGGTCTGAGCAGAAGGAGGTCTGGGCAGAAGGAGGTCTGAGCAGAAGGAGGTCTGAGCAGAGGGAGGTCTGAGCAGAAGGAGGTCTGAGCAGAAGGAGGTCTGGGCAGAAGGAGGTCTGAGCAGAAGGAGGTCTGAGCAGATGGAGGTCTGAGCAGAAGGAGGTCTGGGCATCTCTGCTCAGACTGCTGACCCTGATCTGGATAACTAGTATAAAATGGATGGATGACTCTAAATTTACTGAAGGAATCCATAGGAACTTATTTGGGCATAACTGGTAATGTGTGTGAGCAATTACGTGTGTGTGTGTGTGTGTGTGTGTGTGTGTGTGTGTGTGTGTGTGTGTGTGTGTGTGTGTGTGTGTGTGTGTGTGTGTGTGTGTGTGAGGGTGCATATGCCATGAGGCCAAGCCAAACCCTGAAGTGATATCAGTATCAGAGCCTCTGGACAGAAATTGGAGCCTCTCAGAGTGATTGACAGATTGTGATATGTTGCAGACACTGAAGGTTACCCTGTGATCCTACGTTCCAATGACCTCTCAGCTTTGAGGTTTTCATCTCACTGCACCACTGATCTTTAATTGGAGTAAAAAACCTTTTTTCACAGTCTTTGTTGCTTTTAATGTCAGAAGAAAGGGCAATAAAAAAGATTTAAATAGACACTCACTATTGTCTGTAGACACCATAAAAGTGTTGGAAGTTGTATCTCTTCCTCCTCCTCCGTTTTCAAATGCTCCATATCCCTCACTCTCCTGAAGCTGCCAGTTTAGGCCAAACAGGTGCATTGCTGCAAAGAGGAGAAGAGAATAAGTGAGGGTAAGCCAGGAAGGGCAAGAGTGGAACAGGGAGGTTAATATAATGTGGAAAAGGAAAAGCAGATAGAAAAGGGTGGAAGAAATGATAGGAAGAAAAAGGAAGACAGACGTGCACATACACAAACTTGTTATTTGTCACAGTGGATTCTGTTCTACCAAGCTAACCACCTGGCACACTAAGAATTACACATTGCTTATAATGCAGTGCACATGGTTATGCATGGGTGGCGGGGGGGTATGCTCATGCTTTTCCCTGCTCCTACATCTCAATTGAGAATTAACTAGCTTAAAAAAGTGAAATTGGTATCAACCAGCTACAAAAGAAACACCCAGAACCATCCAGCACGTTGTTATTCACCAGCACACATCACACATCTCAAACTTTCATTCACTCCTGCAGCAGAAAGCATTAGTTGATGTAGGAGTTTACAAAATGAAAAAGTGTGGATGGAGTTCATGGACGTGGGGTTTGGTTTTCTGATTTAATTCGTCAATCTGCAAGAATTTAATCTAATAAGAATCTAATCCAGACTGTTGCTGTCACGGTCCTGGACTTTGAACCCAGGCATTTGGGTTTTCGGACATTTAATTCTTGGCTTATAAGGTGTCTGATTTGGTTCTTAGGTTATAATTTACTTTGTGATTTTCATGTACAGTGCTGGGAAAAAAGTATTTGCCCCCTTTTTAATTTTTTTTTTTTTTCGCACATTCTCAATTATATGTTTCTGATCGTCAAACAAATTTTGATGTTGGACAAAGAGAACTTGAGTAAATACAATGGGCAGTTCAATTGTTAAGGGAAAAACTATCCAAACGTACCTGGCACTATGTGAAAAACTGCAGGCAAGCTTTTGTGATAGCTGGCAATGAATTTCTCACATCACTATGGAGGAACTTTGGTCCACTCTCCTCCACAGAACTGTTTTAGTTCAGCCACACTGGAGGCGGTCTGAGCAGGAACAGCCTGTTTAACATTACACCAAAGCATCTTAATGGAATTTAAGTCCAGAATGTGACTAGGCCACTACAAATCCTTCTCTCTTATTGTTCTTTTTTGAGCCATTCAGACGTGGACTTGCTGGTGTGTCCTAACCCAAGTGCTCTTTAGCAGGAGTGCATGAACTGATGGTCACACATTCTCTTTAAGGATTTCCTGGTAGAAAGCAAAATTCATGCTTCCATCGATTACAGCAAGTCATCCAGGTCCTGAAACAGCAAAGCAGCCCCAGTCCATCACACTACCTCCACATTTGACTGGTGGTATGATGTTCTTTTTATGAAATGCAATTTTAATTCTAACCCAGATGTAGCAGAACACAAACCTTTTAAAAAATTCAACTTTTGTCTCATCAGTCCACAGAATATTTTGGGGATTATCAAAATGGTTTTAGGCGAATGTGAGACAAGCCTTTGTATTATTTTTGATCAGCAGAGGTTTTCACTCTGGAATTGTCCATTCATGCCCAGCTTCCTCCTCATTGTTGAATCATGAACACTGACCTTAGATGAGGCAAGTGAGGTCTGCAGCTCTTTAGATGTTGCTCTGGGTTGTTTGTAGCCTCCTGGATAAGTCATCAGTGCACTCTTGGAGTAAGTTTGGTAGCCGCTCATGGGCAGGTCCACCACTGTGGATCGCTGGAGTCCCAAAGCCTTAGAAATGACTGTGTAACCTTTCGAGACTGATAGATGTTAACAAGTTTGTTTCTCAGCTGTTCTCGAGGGTCTTCAGATCATGGCATGTCAGGTTGCTTTTAGAGATCTTAGACTCTGTGAAACAGGTTATATTTAAGTGATTTCTGGATTGAACAGGTCTAGCAATAATCAGGCCTGGATGTGACTGGTGAAACTAAACTCAGTATTCCAAAAGTGTGGTTAATCACAGTTAATTCACGATTTAACGAGGGGTGGCAATTACTTTTTCACACAGGGCCAGGTAGGTTTGGATACTTTTTTAATAGATGAAATCATCATATAAAGCCTGCATTTTGCATTTTGATACTTTGTCTAATATTATAAAATTTGCTTGATGATCTGAAACTTGACAAATATGGAGAAAAAACAGGAAAGAAATCAGGGAGGAGCACCTTTAGGTTAGAGTTTGAGCGTCTGTTTGTATTGGTGTTTTCTCTGTCCCTGTTTTATTTTGGTAGTCAAAATCACAGATACAAGTGATGGCTATGAGCTTCCTTCAAAGTAGAGTTATTATAGTTTTGTATTTTATATTATAGTTTAGTTCCTTTTTACTTTTTCCACTAATTCAGTTAGTTTCAATTAGTTTTGCTCCTTTTTATTAGTTTTTATTTTTGGTTTAATGCTCAGTTTTAGTTTAGTTTTCATTAGTTTTAGTTTTTCGTAGTTTGTCAGGTGCAACATTCAAGGTGCAAGAGTGACTATTGTGTAATAAAAACTTGACAAAAGATACGGTTTAAAACGTGTATTCAACAACCAACTGTTCACAAGGCAGCAGTACTACGTGCTAAATGTGTGTAATATTAAGGACACACATGAACATCAACAGGGTAAACAAAGAAAAACAAACTCCAAAACTCAACAAACTCCACGATAAAGTTCAGGGTCAGTGCAGCAGATTAACAGCACCTACATGTGTGTAACATTAGAACACAGCAAATGTTGGACAGACACAAACTGAACTCTTTGAAGGAGTCAAAGCTCAAATCCAGCTGCATCCTGATGTTCTCACCACATGAAGCTGCTTCTGTGTTGGAGCTGCTCACAGAGATAGCTTGGTTAGATGCTCACTAATTAGACTTCAGCACAGGGTCTTTGCAGGCCGATGTACACAACCTACGCAAGACCTCATAGTACCATATCACCCCAACAGAGCACTTTGCTCTCAGACTGCTGGCTTACTTGTGGTTCCTAGGATACTTAAGAGTAGAATGGGAGGCAGAGCCTTCAGCTTTCAGGCCCCTCTTCTGTGGAACCAGCTCCCAGCTTGGATTCAGGAGACAGACACCCTCTCTATTTTTAAGATTAGGCTTAAAACTTTCCTTTATGATAAAGCTTATAGTTAGGGCTGGATCAGGTGACCCTGAACCATCCCTTAGTTATGCTGCTATAGGCCTAGGCTGCTGGGGGGTTCCCACAATAGACTGTTTCTTTTCATTCACCTTATTTACTTTGTTTATACTCCACTCTGTATTTAATCATTAATTGATATTAATCTCTGGCTCTCTTCCACAGCATGTCTTTTCTCTCCCCTCAGCCCCCCCTCAGCAGATGACCCCCCCTCCCTGAGCCTGGTTCTGCTGGAGGTTTCTTCCTGTTAAAAGGGAGTTTTTCCTTCCCACTGTCACCAAGTGCTGCTCATAGGGGGTCGTTTTGACTGCTGGGTTTTCTCTGTATTATTGTAGGGTCTTTACCCACAATACAAAGCACCTTGAGGCGACAGTTTGTTGTGATTTGGCGCTATATAAATAAAACTGAATTGAATTGAATTGGCCAACGTTGTGTTATGCTTGTGTAGCTGGATTATGTGTGTTAATTACCTTGTGGTCATGTGTTTTATATGCAGACTGGTGGGACTTTTTCCCCTCTTTGGGTTTCTGTGGCCGCCTTGTGTGCACTTCTCAGGTGGACTTTGAAGTTGGTGGTTTTTCCTGACTGAGAAGTGTTCTGCACATTTTTCATCATCCACAACAAGACACTCGCTTCTACCTGTGCTATCGTACTCAGAGAAAACCACATCGGACTCTGCTGCTTTATCGGCTGACTGCTGTCATTACTTTGCAGACCAGCACGGTGCACGCACACACACACGCACACACACACACGCACACACACACACACACACAGTTGCGGAACTCCCAGAGTAAACTTCTAGAGCGGAAAAATTATTTCATATCAATCCACAAGGCTTTTTAATAAAAATAATGAAAATGAGGTCATGTTATCTATAATTTCAGTTTGTTTTAGTTAGTTTTGTAAACCCACAATATAATTTTATTTAGTCATATTTTCCTTTTAATTATCATTTTTATTTATTTCAGTTAACGAAAATGTTTTTTCAATTTCAGTTTTTGTTTCGTTTGTTTTCGTCAACGATAATAACCTTGCACCAAACGGTGGCGGGCCTCTCCCTTAGAGACAGGATGAGGAGTGCAGTCATTTGAGAGGGGCTCAGAGTAGAACCTCTAATCGTTCACAGCAGAAGGAGCCAGTTGAGGTGATTTGGGCATCTGACTAGGATGCCTGCTGGGGGCCAGGTGTTCCAGGCATGTCCTAATGGGAGGAGGCCCCGGAGTAGACCTAGGACACTCTGGAGACATTATATCTCTCAGCTGGCCTGGGAACGCCTCGGTATTCCCCTGGATAAGGTGAAGGAAGTTACTGGGGAGAAGGAGGTCTGGGTTTCTCTACTTAGGCTGCTGCCCCCGTGACCTGACCCTGGATAAGCGGAAGAAGATGGATGGATGTAAGTATGTATGGATGGATGTATGTATGGATGTATGTATGTATGGATGGATGGATGGATGGATGGAGGGATGGATGTATGTATGTATGTATGGATGGATGGATGGATGGAGGGATGTAAGTATGTATGTATGGATGGATGGATGGATGGATGGATGGAGGGATGTAAGTATGTATGTATGGATGGATGGATGGATGGATGGATGGAGGGATGTAAGTATGTATGGATGGATGGATGTATGGATGGATGGATGGATGGATGGATGGAGGGATGTAAGTATGTATGTATGGATGGATGGATGGATGGATGGATGGAGGGATGTAAGTATGTATGGATGGATGGATGGATGGATGGATGGAGGGATGTCTCCTGTGTCTTGCACTTAGTAGTTACAGCTGTTGCCCTTGTGTATTCTTGAATTTTTTTCCTTCCTTTTTGGACCATTTAATTATTTAACTTCCTGGACGTTGCTTCCCTCCGTTCTTCTTCACTGCCTTAAATACAGGTAGATTTGTGTTGTATTGGTTGTTTGGGTTTGTTTGCTGACATATCAGCCCAGTGCTTTCAGGGTCATTATACTGGACTACGCGAACAATTAAAAATAACATTTTAGCATGAAGACAACTGTTTTGTTTACTCGATATAACTCTGTGAAGATGACTTCTAGGGTTAATCTTAGCCATAAAAGAAGCTGTAAAATAGTTATAGATTTGAGGAAATCTGCACTGTGGGTTTACTTGAATGAAAATCCAATGAATTGCTTTTATACAGTCGGGCCCAGCGATGATTAGACCCCTGTCTGAAAGTGCCCACACTTAAATAGGTCACCATGGCACACTAGATATAGGAAGTGTTTTTACTGCATCTAAAATGTCTTTTCTTCTGCAATAAGTAATGATACACATGCAAATTATGTGGCGTTAATAAAGCACTTTTCTGGTCTTATAGTACATTCAAAGTGGTTTTTACTACAAGCCACATTTACCAAAATTCAAACAGCACTTTATATCTATCAAACACACCCACACACAACTTTGGGGTTTAGCAGAACGTCACTTCAACAAGCACACAGGAGGACAGAAAGATTAAACCACCAACCTTCCAATTAGCAGACTGCACTACATCCACCACACAATCTGAGCTGCTTGGATCAACTGAACTATTCAAAATATGAGCCTGCAGTCATAAGACCTTCCATTGTGGCAGTGGAAGGGGTCCCAGTCATTTGGACTTGGTATAAATGGAATGTCATTTATATAATATTTATTATTTAATGGCTGTTCTACTCTTACTGACCCCTCAAAATGCTTGTCACTTTTTTCTTTTGGCCTTTCCGGCTTTATTGATTAGTGCAACACTGAGGAGCAGACAGGAAAGTATGAAGAGCTAGAGGAAGACATGCAGGGTCACAGGTCAGACTCGATCCTGGGCCACTAATTTCAGCCCTAAGGCATGTGCTTACACTGTGAGCTAATCTGACACCTGAACTAAATGTCACTTTTAACCATACATTTATACAGTGCTTGATTTTATCCACTTATAAGCCCTTTATGTCACATCCACAGCCAATTTAGAGTCACCAATTAATCTATCATGCCTGCCTTTAGGGGGAGAACAGGCAAACTTCACAGAGAAAGGCTCAAACTGGAACCTTCTTGCTGTAAGTTGACAGTGCTAACCACTGAACCACTGTGCTGCTCACAACTGCAGGGTCTTAATTATTCTGTTAATTAAAGTAAGAGAAACAAGAATTCATGCCTTGGAAAACTGATCTGTTTTCTGCACACATTACACATATTACAGTGAGAGAGCCATGTCAGTGACCACTTGCTTATTTAACATGGGAACATTTAGTGAGAGAAACCCCTGCTGGGGATCCTCCTTCCATGCCCAACATACACTAACACAATTATTCTGCACCTCATTAAATTAGAGCCCTGCTGTGCTAGCCCGTTATCCACAACTCTTCATGGTGAGGACAGGAGCAAAGGGTCATGGGAGAGTGCTGGCTTATCAACAGTAGCCTGAATGCATGTGTGTCTGTGTGAGTAATAAAGTAAGAGGAATAATGGTCAGATCAACAGTCATGCAAGAGTTGTTCTCTCTATGGAACCTTATTAGGGAATCTGAAAACCAGCAGAACACTCAGAGATCCTGAGGATTTAAACGTTCTTTGTTTTTTTATTTCTTTTTTTAATATCTCTATACATCCACCCAGCTCCTGTTGTTAACAGGCTTCCTGCTACCAAATATTATCCATAAGTTCAATATTTTATATTGTCTTTGTGGACTGAAGATATCATGAGAACACAGAACCAGAAACTATACTGTGGAAACATCTGCAACAAACCAAATCTTGATCAGTGAACGACAGACTATCCCACTGTGTTCAAAGCAGGTCTGGAATCAGCACCAGAATGCATGCTGTCAGCCTTCACTGTGTCTCTTCAGAGGACAGAACTGAACCGTGTTCAGCCCTGATAATCTGATTCATGCTGAGAAGGACCACAGCTGCCTCACTTCTAGAAAGGCAGAAGATGTGTTCAGAAACATTTACAGAGTAGACTGAGAAAACCGTTTCCCTGCTTATTCTACTGTAGTCATAATCCTACATAATGCTCTCATCTGAAGCTGAAGTCTTCATCACTGTGTCCTTGAATATGTGCATGATCACTACGATGATGATCAATATGTGCAAAGTTAAGTACTGTAGACTAAAAGATCTCAAAAATCAAAGCATCACGCTATGATCTAAAGAAACTCAATAAGAGATGAGGAACAAAGACACTGATAAGACACTTTGGAGTGGGTTACAAGGCCATTTTAAGGCTGGGACTGCGGTAAACCATGGTTATCCACTTGGAACAGTGGTGAACCTTCCCAGGAGTGGCTGGCCTAACAAAATCACTCCAAGAGCGCACTGATGACTTATCCAGAGGATCACAAAAGATCCCAGAACATCTCAAGAACTAAGTGTTCATGATTAAGAAGAAGAAACAGCCTTTAATGTCCCGCAAAGGGGAAGTTCAGGGGTGACAGCAGCAAAAATGTAAAAACACAACAATACTAATAATAGTAATAATAAAATAATATATGCTGTACAGGAATATAACTACAGGAAATAACAATATACTATGTATTACTATACAATATGTACCTAATATTGGGTCTATTTCTGTTGGGAGCAGTGATGGTTATACAGTCTTACAGCTGCTGGGAGGAAGGATCTGTGCATTTAGGGTGCAGCAGTCTGTCACTGCAGGAGCTCTCCAGCTCAGTAAGAGTTTCATGAACAGGATTCAACAATACAAAAGAGGCTGGGGAAAAATGGCATTCACGGGAGAGGTCCAAGGCAAAAACCACTCCTGACCAAAAAGAACACAAAGGTTTGGGTTACACAACAGGACAGATGATGATGACTGATCATCATCATCTGAATGGCTCAAAAAAAAAAAAGAAAAGGTTCTGGGGTGGCCTGTTCAAAGCCTGGACTCTGATTGAGATGTGGCTGAATGAAAACAATTCTGTGAAGAAGAGGGGGTCAACAGTCCTGTGTTTGTGTGTGCATGTGTGTGCATGCATGCTCATTTTATTTTTTGATAATTCTGTGGTTTTCCATCCAAATAGATGCATCTGTAACTTTTGTATCTTATGTCATTATCTGTGCTCCTGCTGTTACAGTACAGCTGTAATGAATTACACTGTGAAATGATTTAATCCCTTTTCATTTATTTCTAGTCTCTCGACGTTCCTCCCTCCACCTTCGCTGCGTTACACACTGAGAGGAATTTCTTTGTGGCAAATTTGAAAAAAAAGTCACACAAAAACAAAATATATATCTTAATATTTTTCAAATTATAGCCAGTTATGTTCTGCAACAAAGAAAAAAAACAAAAAAAAAACCACAACAGTGAGTGCATGCATGCATGCGCACTCACACGCACACACATCAAAACACGTGTGCCCTGGTTTATTCTTTTGTCCCTGTGTGTGCATGTGTGTGTTTGCTTTTATATGTGTGCACTCCTCTGCCTCTTTAGTGGGTGAATCTGTGTGGGTATTTTTGTGAGTGTGTGCATTAGTTTTGCGCACACATGTGTGTATGTCAATCATAATATCCCAGGAAACTCTGAACAGATGCTTTGACTAAAAAACAAACAAAAATAAAAAAACAACAAATATTCCAAGAGAAAGCCCCAGATACACACACACACACACACACACACACACACACACACACACACACACACACACACACACACACACACACACACAAAGCCTGTGGCAAGGGGTCTGTACTGTATGTCCAAGGACCATCTGAGCTTGAACATAATTGCTTTGGTCTGGTTGTGGACATCAGTGACTTTCTCCCCTCTGACTCTGTCCTTCCTTCTTGCACACAGTGTAACAAAGACTAAATTGTCTTGACCATTTTAAAACGTTGCAGTGGAGAAGGAAAGCCGTTGAAGTGCTCTTTATGACCACAGCTGTAAATGTGAGGTGTCCAGTGGGCTTTTACAGCCTAATACTTATGTGTTTTTCTTTTGGATCATAAATGTGTTCAGTTTATTCTCAAGATTTAACTTTAAATTTGCATAGCAGACAGCAGTTAAAAAAATGCCTATTCTAAACTGTATTCTTGTGATTCTTTACTTCTTTTATGCAAAGTGTTGCCTCTTGGTATTAGACATAAGGCAGACACCTCCATCAAGTGTGAGGTTAATAGTAAGCTGTTGGGAAGTCAAACAGTTAAAATTTCACGGCCTCAGTAGATGTAACAGCTGCCAGCATTATAACAACAGATTCCTGACACACACAGTTAATGCTAAACCTAACATAACTCCACCTTTGGAAGATCAAAGTCACAGAGAGGAGAAGAGTTGGCTGTTTAATGGAATTAAAGGAGGGGATATCTTATCTGAGGTGGAGTCCTGTCTCCTGTTTTATATAAGAAAGAAAATAGTTTACAGTGACCTATTTTGTGGGTTCTGATGGAGTGATGGTAAAACTCTGAAATTCACCACAGATTACTTTAATATTAAAACTATTTTTGCAACATAGAGTTCAGCTACATCGTCCCACTTAATCTGCTTGATATGTTAGCATACACGTTACCTATAGCACTCCTGGAAAACAGTGATGAGGGAGAGAGAAGGGAGGGAAGGCATGGAGAAAGGAAACCCTGGCAGTCTGGTTGTCTGATGGGCTCACACCAAAGAGGGAACACCCATGCATGCAGCAGCAACAAGGACAGCTAACAGGACAGCTAACAGGACAGCTAACATCAAGTGAGTCAGAGGGTGAACGAAGCTGTGTGTGTGTGTGTGTGTGTGTGTGTGTGTGTGTGTGTGTGTGTGTGTGTGTGTGTGTGTGTGTGTGTGTGTGTTCTTACCAATGCAGTAACAGAGCATGAGAGAGAGCAGTACAGACAGACCGACAGCACCGAGGGCTGTACACCTGACAAAAAAGGAAAAAGAAAGATTGTAACATTAATGTTCTTCTAATGAAACCACACCAATGCTATTTTAAATGCAAATTTCACCATCATGTTAGGGTTTTATTTTATTTTGCAAAGACTTGTGCAAAAATGAATATTTTAGGTACACCTTAAAGACATGTGACCACTCATCTATTCTTTCAAAAAAACCTCATGCTTAAAATGCAGTCGCTGATTTTATCTGCATCGCGGGGTGATGCAGATAAAATCAGTGAGGTCTGTATCACTGTGGTCTGAAAGAACTAATATCATATATATGAATCAGAGCTGTGCTCTGCAGCAAGTGCTTCTGGTTGTGAGAAATTTGCCAAAGTATTTCCGGTAACATTGTACAAAACAGGAGTTAAAAGAGATGAAACAGTTATCAAGCATGCTATTATTATAAGCCAACAATCTATGACAGACAAACAATTAAAACAGTCAAGTAATCTCTTGCTGCTACAGAAATTGCTTTTCTCTCCGGGGTAATCCTTGAAGTTTGAAGCCTCCACGCATAAAAGTATTCATGATTCTATGTTTAGTAGCTCTCAAAGTCTTAATCCCAGCTTTGTAGTTGACAGTTGGTCTCTAGTAGAATTCCAGGCTCCGGATGTAAAGGTAATCCTCTAAAGTATTGCCACTCTGTCAAACGTCAGTCAGTGGTATCCTTTACGCTCATGGTAGTTGCTTCAATCACACACCTCGAACTTGACATCATTCCAGCTCTGGACCCACTTACACATTGTGTTGCTGATGGTTAGCTCCCCTGTCACTTCTACTTCCCTCCATTTCATTGACATTCCGTGATCTCCGGTCACTGGTAGTGTCTTCCTGTGTGGACGCTCCTTGGCAGCTGGCTACTGCTTTTATAGATTTACTTATTTTCAAAGATTCAGTCAACTGTCAAACACAAATCAAACCCAAACTCTACTGTGTGCACCTCACAGGAGGTTTGCTGTATGTGTGTGTGTGTGTGTGTGTGTGTGTGTGTGTGTGTGTGTGTGTGTGTGTGTGTGTGTGTGTGTGTGTGTGTGTGTGTTCAACCAATTCACCAATTCAATTAACCAATTCAGTAAATAACAAAATCATGACTGTTATACATTTTACATACGTTTCACCTCACACATACATTGAATTAATTATTTAGCTTCCAACAAGTGATTAAATGTGATCTTTATCAGGACAGTTATGTGCTTACAAACATTTTTCTTCTCTAATAACTGCAAAGAGCAGATTCTTAATATTACTTGGCAGGTTCAATAAAAAAGTGAAAATGAAAGAGTGGGATTAATTGGAATATGACTTTATATTCACATATTAGAGCAAACAATGCACATTTCGTCAGACTGAGGCCAGTAAGAGGTTGATATAGTTGGAATCAGCATCTCAAAGAAATATTGATAGGAAACAAAAGTAAGAAGGCAAAAAAATAAAGAGAATAGCTAGAAAGTAACAGCAGAAAGGAAAGAAACTGGGAAAGGAGTCAGCAGCCAAAAAGACAAAGTTTTACAGAATGTCGGTAAAGGAGTTCCACTATGGCACTGGAACATCGTATAAAACGCTAATTCTGATTCTTTTTTCCACTGTGCAATAACGGCATGGATTTCAGAATATTGCTGAAGCATCAATCAATATCAGCATTCCATTATATCCCTTTCAAATACATGGGTATCAGTTCAACTGTGTGGATTTGAGGACTGACTCTCTCGGTGTGCTCTCTGATTTTCTGAGAAACAACAGTTCTGGCAGAGTTCCTGACAGAGACAGGATGCTGTAGCATAATTTCATTTCACTCAACATACAGAGTGGAATCTGAAGCACACATTCAGATAGCCAAATGGGCCGAGTAGTGGTCTAAATCTAGCTTGTCTGGCAACATCTGACCAAACCCCTGATAAATGATATGCAAAAATCACCTTAAGTAGAAGCTTGTGCTTTCAGGTACTGTTTCTTATTGACGGGCAAAAAGTTGAAAAATTCATTTTACCTCCATGAGCAGTACTTGGAGGATTTCTTGAACTTGAAGGCTGAGCGGGACAGAGTATTCCTAGGTAACGGCCGGGTGGGAGGGGAGTACACTGAGCCTGTTGCCATAGTGTAGCCAGGAGTAGCTGTGGAGAAGAGGGGGGTGGTGCCTGTACCTGTTTTAAAGAGGAAGTGCCTGCAGGGTGAGAGAAAAGGGAGGGACATGTTAGTTACAGTCAGGTATATCCAAAGTCTTTACATACACAGGAAATTAACTGCTGTGTCACACAGTGCAGCCACCTGGTGGCAGTGTGAATTTTTTTAATTTCGCCCAAAATGCGTGCTTTCCTACACATCATAATCTGGCTGCTAGGACGGACGTTCTGATAAAAGAACCATCGTACCCTCGGGTACAATGTTCCAACAGTGGCTGTTAAGTATCTGGTGCTAAAGAGGATGATAGCATTTTAAACTTGAAATATCAGCATCCACATTGCAGTGGTTGATATTGTTCTTATTTTGTGAGTCTGTGTGCATATGAGTGTGCATGTGTCATTATGGCAACGTTTGGTCCTAGGTGCAACTACTGTAGCAGAATCTACCACAAAGCTGGTTTGAAGTACTTTTATGTCTTTCTTCAGACATATTTTTCGAGCACAATGTCCCAACTTTTAAAGTCAACTTTACAGTCATGAAACTTTTAAAATCTGGCTGTGAGTAAGCTCTGGAGCTAAATGTTGAAGCCGCGGTCACTTCTGGCTCCAAAAAAAACCAACAATGTTGACGCTTTTTTGGGCTTCAGAAAACAGGAGATACTGGGAGTGAGTGTCTAATGATTCCTGTGTCAGTGCTCTCTCTTTGTGTATGGATATAACTATCATAATCTCCTTCAACAGTTCAATGCACTGCAGGTGTGTGCACAGTGGCCTTATGTTCATTAGTCTGACAAATGAAGCCTGTGGCATGCATTTGTCCCCCACTCTACATCTCCGAGCTCAAGCATAATCATTTTCTGCAATCAGCCCTCATTTAATTTATAACCCATCATTCATCCATCCACAGCTCGTTCTTGCTAAATGTAAAATACAACTGCAGTGTTAACAATATTTGTCAGGGATGTTTAGGGCATTTAGGACATTAACAACATCTTAGAAAGTTTGTTCACGACTATTAGGTCTGTCAGAAGACTCAACTGCAGCCTGCAAAATGTTCCTGCAGACAAAGATCCTGGCCACAGCAATGGCCTGATAATTCTTGAGGAATTTAGTTTGGGTGATAAACAACACAAACATCCTTCCATCCAGGTTTTAAACTGCTTATCCAGTTCCTCTCCATGAATCACCAGCTTATCATGTGGAAGGGGGTTGTGTGTCCCAGGGATCCCAGGGGCTGCTGTCTGCAGGCTTCCGTACCCTGGTAGGGTCGACCAAGGCAAATAGAGATGATCCTTATGAGAGGAGGACCGAGGGAACAGGTTACCCTGCACGGGATAGGGTTATGGGGCCCCACCCTTCAGCCAGGCCTGGGAAGGGTGCTCGAGGGAGAGTGCCTGGTGGCCAGGCCTGAGCCCATGGGGCCGACCCGGGTGCAACCCAAAGAGTAGTCATGGGCCCGCCACCCTGTATGCCCAACCACCTGTAAGAGGTGCCATAGGGGTTGGATGAAGTGTGAGTTGGGTGGCCCTGGAGGAGACCCTGGTGGACTGATCCCGGTTATCAAGGTTGGCAATTAGGACACGGAGCATCACCTCTCTGGGGGGGAAGGAGCCTGAACTAGAGTGTGAGGCTGAGAGACACCAGGCAGATATAGTCGGGCTCTGGAACCAGTCTCTTGGAAAGGGGCTATACTCTGGTCCATTTTAGAGTTGGTTCACAGAACAAGTAGTGTCCCTACCTGCAGTGTGGGGCTGAACAGTCTGATTGAGAGGTTAGCCACTTAAAGCTGTTACCCATAGCCTTAACTCCTCAATTCCTCTGACAGAAACAGTTGGACCTGGTGCTAAAATAGTTGCGTCAGTTGTCTCTGACACTAGCAAGAAACATGGGTTATTACCCTACAACCCTACTTCCACTACAGGAGACTGAGCAATACAAAGATGATATTTATATGAGGTGCATATTCAAGAAAATCTGTCTTTGGGAAATTCCACAGTGGAGTACATCATTGGTATATAGAATACATGTACAGTATGCCTACAGTAATTATCAAGGTCACAATGTTTAATTAATGACAGGACCTCAGCTAACGAGCATCTGTAATTATAATTAGACTGCTCTCAAATAAGGCTGTATGATTAACAATTAGAACCTATTATAACAAGGGCTCTTCAATTAATACCTGCCTCTAGGCAAGAAGTGAAGAGAGGAGAGTGAGGAAGGGAGAGAAAAGAAGACGGAGCAGAGCGAGCAGCAGTTAAACGCTGATGAGTAATATAACCTCAAAGAGATGAAAAAAGAACTTTATTGTGTTTTATGGAAGGTAGTTTTTAAGTATTTAATCAAAGACATGAGCTGCACTCAATCATTCATCCAAACAATGGCCCAAAACAATAAGGAAGCATTTTTGAGTAGATTTGTAATTACATTCAAAGGTCATTAAACTGTGGAAAAACTTCATGCCACACGTGAACGTTGATAATATTATCATGATTGTACTTCAGCTTTTTTTTACTTTTGTAGACATCAAAAACACATTTTTCATTCTAACAACTTATCAGTCCTACATAAGTCTTCAGTAACAGATAACAAATATACATTTAGAATGATGATCACCAGTTTAAGGTAAAAAGAAATCATTTATTATAAGTTCTCATTTTAAATGGAATGCTGTGAATGGGTAAAAAAAAACCTCAAGTGCTCCTCAAGGCCTACAGCACTACTGCAGGGGTGTGTTTTTCTGCTTTTCTTTGCACTTTGTGTGTGTGAGTACTGTGAGTACTATTTAACATGTAACAGTACAATAAATATAAAATGAAAAAAACCTTTCACGATAAATCTGAGCAGTAAAAAAACAAAACATAAAAAAATTCTCTCAAATAAAACTGGTGGAAAAGTGGAATATCACAGATGGCCATAATTTTAGACATGCATATGTATAGAGTTGATCATGCTATAAACAGACCAGTGTCTACAGAGCATGCATATTATTGCCAAATGTACTTTGACGTGCACCACTGCACCACCATACCACCCTGCACCTTATATATGACGCAATATTGTTCAGCTGACGCAGTGAGACAAATAACTCACAGAAAATTGAAGATCAAACATTTTGATAACCTTTATGACCAGAATATCCACAGATAGACTCAACAGCTTTTTATCCACTCTAAAACTTTCACCTTTTTCTCAACTTTAATAGTGTGTACATGTCATATATACAGTTTATTATGTTAGACAAATCAATTATTATTATTATTATTATTAACAGTTGGACATGACAGGTATCCTGGTCATGTAGCTGGAACAGGGAGGAACTGAAATACCACATGTGTAATCAGGTACAGGCTGAGATACCTGCCACCTGGTATTCTTTTGATACATCAGAGTAGAAAAGAACTATATAAGAACTAGTCCATCATTAGCCCCCGTTTGTGTGTGTGTGTGTGTGTGTGTGTGTGTGTGTGTGCGTGTGTGTGTGTGTGCGCGCGTGCAGATGTGCATGTGATCTTTCACAAATCAAAAGTGGTGATCTTGACTCATTATGAGAGACTTTTAAGAAAGTCACCAGCTAAATGCAGCTCAGTGAAAGCATCCAGAGCCCTAAACAGAGATAAAGAGCCCAGCAGAAACCAAACCAGACAGTGTGCTGATTCTGATGGCACCCCCACTCTCAACAAAGTCATCACAACACAGGATGGTGAGAAGAAGTAGTGGACACCTGTGTGCCGAGGCAGAAACATGGGTGGGGGGCAAATAAAGGGAAGCACAAGTCAATTATACTGTAAGTGGTAATGTAAGCAATTCCAATAATATATACCTCATGCAAATTCGAACTGAAAGACATCCTCAAATTGAATAATCAACATTAACTGGGTTCATACTGGGAAGAGAAACAGGTTTCACACAAAACTATGGTACATTTGTCGGTCATTGTGGTGCATCTCAGTTGATGACAGCACAGAATGTGCTTTGCACACTCTTCTGAACACACTAAAGGTTTCTTTGATTGAATGGCACATATATTTGTTTGCATGGGAATCAAATATACCTGCCTCCCTTGAGGAGCTTTTGTTTCATTTTTCTTTTTCTTGTTTTGCTGTCACATCCTGCCTTTCATTACAAGCATCATTTTCAAATTAATTACCTCTGCCAAGGAGGTTATGTCTCTGGAAGTGTGAGTGTGTCCTTCTGTCTGTAAACACAATAGCTCAAAAAGTTTTGAATGAATTCTGATGAAACCTTGTAATTGTGTAGCATGGGGTCATGTTAACAAGCCAGCAGATTTTCTCTTACATCCACCAAGTTCTTCAAGATCAGCTGAGCCTCATACTGTAACTTAGAAACTAAGATACAAGTGTGGTGTAACCATGGTTCTTTGATATCGCGGTACAGAAGCCATGGTTCATTTGCATACATGAAATTTCTGGATCAAATGATATGATTTATGTGACTAAAACAAACAAATTACTTAGCACTTCTTTAGTCCTTGCAAACAATAACAGAAAATCAGTTTCCATCCATCCATTCTTCTCCTTTATTGGACTAGAAAACAGTGTCTACTACATATAACCTGAGAGGTTGTTTCACTACTACAACACTGCAGCACGTAACATTCCTATTTTTACATTTTTACATGCTGTATTGTCATTTTTTCAATTTTCTTTAAATTAATACAACCTTTATAGCCCAAATTTTAATAATATGTATGTAATAAGTCCATAGTAACTAAAGAAATTGCAAAAAAGTGTAATAAACCACAGAATTTTTTTAACTCATATTTGAGTGGCTGAGCAAACACTTTTGTAGTTAATTTGTTTTCTTGCAACTCCATTTTGATGACTGAGTCTAACTCCAGTTGTAGGTAGATGAATATGAACATTAGGATTTAGGTTCCAGAAAGCTGCTGAATTAAGACATGTAATTGGAAGTTTACAAGAAACACAAGGGTCAGTGAAGCACACAGCAGACAAGAGCGTGTGTGTAAATGAGGATAATCAAGTGTAAAATGACTGTAACCAAAGTGGTCTTAACTGACAGTAGCATGCTGTCAGGCATAACTAATCTTGTAACAATAACAGCCCTTTATATGCATTATTTTTGACCTACATTTACATAACATTAACACTGTTAACACTGGTCTATTTAAGTGTTTCTGACAATGGAACTGACACAAAGAGGATTAATGTGTGTTTAACAAAAGTGTCATCAGGTCATATATACTAAGGAAGAATACGGCCATAACTAGCTTCAGTATTGTAAATGCTGTAGGCAGCATGACTTACACTGACAACACAGTTATTTCCAAAGAAAGAAGAAGTGTGACATTGTTAAATGTCTGAATGGAAGTTCAGGCTGCATCTCTGCAGCTCCTCTGCACAGAAAAAGAAACGATCCAGGAGCTCACACCGTGTTCATGTGCTCAGACCACAACTGTCCTGGTCCGACTGACAAACACAATGTGGTGGCTAAAGATTCATTCATAAAACAAAATAGAGGTTTTTGTTGTTTACCAGAAAATCGACTTTTATGTATTATATATTTATTTAATTATTTGTCTTTGCCTTTGCTGTAAACATAAAACAGAGCATTCATGTTCATCAAACATAAATTAGCATTGATGATCGCTTTATATTAAGAAAAGGCTTTAGGAGGAAAACAGTGACACTTTGTTTGATAGCTGACATAAAGCCCTGCACAGTCCAGAGCCCAGCTGTTTCCTCTGGCATAAATGCTGAGTGTGTTGTGCCAGAGGCATCAGAGTGTGTGTGCGTGTGATTTAGGGGCGTAACGGTACAAAATTCAATGGTTCGCTTCATGATGCGCTACAGAAGCCACGGTTCGGTGAATTTCAGTTTGGTTCATTTGCATATGTGAAATTATTATTTCTGGATCAACTGATGATTTATGTGACTAAAACAAACAAATTACTTTATTCCTCACAAACAATAACAAAAACTTTTAATCAACACAATTAAAAGCCACCCAGAAAACCTATGAAAATTGAGTAAAAAAATAACTGATAATCAATGAATCAGTGTCTACTACAGATCACCTGAGAGGTCTGACACTGTTTCACCACTAAAACACAATGCAACACAACAGTCCTCAAAAAATAAAGCTGACAAAATGATCCTAATGAGATTCATGGGAACAAAATTAATTAATAACCTCTTTTCTTTTTCAGCTTGGAGAAGCATGTTAGCTGTCTTGTACAAACTTGCTTTTATCATCTTTTTAGCATTAAATATATTGTGTCTCAAAGTGAACGGAAATGGTTACACATGCATTTATTTCATTTCACCTCGACTACTGTAATTTATTGTTCTTCTGCCTGAACAAGTCATCTCAGGATCACTGGTCCAGAATGCTGCTGCGAGGCTTCTCACCAGGTCCCCTAAAAGGTCCCATGTGACAGCAATTCTGGCTTCCTTACACGGGCTCCCCATAAAGTTTAGGGTTCATTTTAAAACTTTGGTGATCACTTTCAGAGCCCTCCAGGGTCATATGCCTCCATATACCAGAGAGCTGCTACAACCTTACCAACTAAATAGATCTTCTAATCAGTGCTTGTTGACTGTACCTAGATCCAGGTTAAAGACAAAAGGTGACTGTGCTTTTAAGGTTGTGGCCCCCACGTTGTGGAACTCACTTCCACTGGATTTAAGGCTTTTGGGTGAAATTTCAGGACGAGCCTAAAATGCAATCAAACCTTTACAGGTGAACTTAATGTGACCTTCTCTAAGCTTTTGAATGCACATGTCCAACTGTTTAATGTTTCAGAACTTTTTGCACAAGTTGCTGTTCTCTAACGAGGAGCTTAACGGCAAAATTCACAACAGCTGTTTGATCCTTGAATTGACCAATAAATGTCCTGGTTCATGATGAGGACGACTGTTTAAACACCAGCTCTAATTGAACCAGGACATTTATTGGTCAATTCGAGGATCAATGTTCTAGGAACCCAATAAATGCCTATAACACACTCCTTTATATTCCCTCACTTATTCTATGCTTATTTTTTTAATTACTGTCACTCACATTAACAGTTGTAGTTACAAAGTACTACCATAATTTTAAGCAAAAATAGAATATCATCATTTAAAATTTCACAAAAAAGACAAAGACATTTAGCTGTGATTTTATTTTGGAGTAATGGCTTTCATCAAATTTTAAATTACATCATGTGCATCACAAAACTCTGGGAGGCACAAATATTGCTTCCCTATGGATGTAAGCACACATTGTTTATTTACTGTCTTCAGAAAAACTGCAAGTCATTCTGAATATATTTCCCCCCAGATATCTGTATTTTTCTCTATACTCAGTGGAAAGGACCATTCTAAATTCATCCATTAGGTATTAATGGCTTTGTGCAATGTGGAGCACAGAATATTGTATTCATCCAATGGTTATACACTGGAGCAAGAAATGAACTGCTGCCTTCCATCACTGAATAGCTGTTATAATCCTCCACAGGTAATTGTATATTATCCAGATTAGTCACCTTTTGTAAAGAAGTCAAGCCTGCAGATGACAGAGACAATATAGTGAAGAACCAAAAACAAAAAACGCACAAAAAACAACAACACTGTTGATGACACGCACCTGCCATGCTTACTCACAGTACAGCACAAGTACTCAGCCTCCTGAAAAGCAGCCATTAGTTACCATAGTGATCCAGTTTACTGCAGAGTGATCTACTGTTCCAAATAGCCTGTGTTACGCCCATCCTTAGCTCACTAATCTCAGCATGACTCATACTAAGCTCTTATTTCACACTGATTGTCATGATGATGGAAGGGACAGACTTTATCTGTTCACTTGTGGTGCGGTGCTACCTGTAAAAGGGTTTTCCTACGAAGTATTAATCTGCAGAAATCAAAAGACCAAACAGATGAGTGGGCAGCGCAGGGTTCTAGCCAGCGGTTGATCGCTGAGAATTTCAGCAGTTAGCTACCAGAATCGCTATCGTAACAGTTAGCTAGCACTGTGGCCATTAGCATTAGCAAGCAGTTGTTCGGTCCATTCAGTCAGTACAACCCCCCCCCAGTCGTATGTTTGGTACCAAGGTCCTTTTCTAACAGGTGGCTTATGACTCACAAAACCTTTAGCCATTGTTTTTTAGGCTTACCTTTGTTTAAGGTACACCACATTCCTGATTTCTTACTTTTGCATATATTAAACTAATTTTAATATTACACAAACTGCTGTTTTTAAATGTTGATTTCATTTAAGGGAGAAAAAACCTGCTACTATGTGAAAAAAGTAATTGCCCTCCCCTTGGTAAATAATGAATTACTTTTGAATAACCACATATTTTTAGAAAGCTGAGTTTAATTTCACTAGCCACAGCCAGACATGATTACTTCCAGACATATTGGATCAAGAAAGCACTTAAAAAGAACCTGTCTGACAGAGTTAAGTAGTCTAAAAGATCTCAAAAAAACGCATCATGCCATGATCTATAGAAACTCAGGAACAGATGAGAAACAAAGGCACTGACATCCATCAGTCTGGAAGGAGTTACAAAGTCATTTTTAAGGCTTTGGTGAACCTTCCCTGGTGCCCGGCCTACCAAAATAACTCCAAGAGCAATAATTAAATGTAGCCCAGCTTTCTTTGTGCCTTGCTTGCCGTCTGATTCTCATAAGTGTCAGTCCTCGGGGCCTGTACCTTTTCTCTGGATTATTCAGTCTAGCTCCACTGCCACTTCTGCTATCCAGTCGCATTAACAGTTGTCCTGTTAAAATTGCTAATTTTAAATTGCTGCTCAATAACCTGAATGCAATGTCTTTGGGCACCAGGGTGGCTCAGCAGTTGAGTGGGCAACCACCTATACCGCATGGTTGTGCAGCTACAAAAGGCCGAAAAAAAAAATGCTGTGTCCTTTTCTATAATGTCGTCTGTCTTCGGTTCTACATGGCTATAGCACCATCTACAGTTTTGGGGGCTCTGTCACAAATGATGGTTTGTAGGTAGTTGACCACCATTGTTTCTGCCATTCCCCCATCCTGCTCTCAGTGGAATATATTTAATCAGTGTGGCATGCTACATATGACAAGAGATTTGGTAGTACATGCATCATTATATTAAATGACAAATATAGCTGCTGTCTCCCTGGACACAGTGCAATAAGTCTTTCCATTCTTCACAGAATGCTAATGACCTCCACCAAGGAGGTCATGTTTTTGGTAGTTCGTGCGTGCATCATTCTGTCTGTAAACACAACAGCTTGGAAAGTCTTGAATGAATTCTGTTTAAATTATGCAGGGCTGTTGAGTGGGGGTCATACTCACAATCACAATCAAATTTGCCACCAATATCCACCAAGTTCTTCAAGGTCAACTTAATGATTTATTGGTCAAAAATTGAGAAAAAGCCTTATAAACTGTGATTCATACAATGGTGTGTATTGTTAACATATTAAAAAAAAGTACCATATAAAGATTTAATGTATGTCACATTTGACTTCTGACTTCTCCGTCAAGGCCAATAGATTGATCTGAAGGTCAAAGTGATAATAATGCCATATAAAGCTGTTTCTCACTGCCATCGTTTGTATTGACAACATATAGGCATGTGGGGAATGATATATGGGGAGTCTAAATATCATGTTACTTTGGACTGACTTCAAGGTCAAATGAGGACAAACTGTCATTAGGTGCTACTTCAGCAGCTGTGCAAGGCTTTTCCACCCTCTCTTGCTCAGAAATGGGCTTCTGGTCAGTAGCAGACTATTTTTCATGCATCAATTCAAGCATAATTCTGCATCTATGTGTTTTCTCGTATTTATGGTTTTTTACCTGTGGTTTCTGCTTTTCCTGGTCCTAAGACCATAGTTTTCTGGTGTTTGATAGCCCCCAGGCCTTTATTGGAGAGTTTCACTCCTGGCCTACAATGGCCCTTAAGCCTTTATCACAGGCTCTCTCTTCTCTCTCCCGGCATCCAATGGCACTCAAACCTTTTTGCAATCATTTCAATCTGAATCTTTCTCTCAGTTGCCTGTCTTCCTAAAGGTGTCTTTCCCTGACATGGTATGACCTGTCTTATTCTGGCAGAGGGATTTCATTCTGCTTTGTAGCGTCATCAGAGTTTAATCAACAATCGCGTCCATCCACAAATTTCTAAAGCTCAGTAAAATTACTGCCACATCTTCTCCTCTCTTTTCAACTCCTGTCAATCACCCCATGTCTAGTCCTTGTTCATTTAGTACTTTAAACAAGTGTACTTTAAACAAGTGCCATAAATTGTATTTAGGTCTATCTTTTATCACAGGTGCTGCAGCCATGCATGGCATTTTATTCTCCACTTTTAATAACTGGGCTGCTGGTCATCATCAGTCTGTTTGTCGTACATCTGCCCTAACTCCGATGTAATTCTCTCAGCTCAAAAGCTCTCAAATCTGAAAGTTCTGGTAAGCTGACCTATAGTTGTTGGTGTTGTTGGTTCACATTTCTGCTCCTATTCACAAGTTCTTCATTATCTTGGCTTCATTAGTCTCCAATAGTAGGCCCTCTATTCACTCTGCTGGCCTCCGACTACCCTCAAGCCTCGTTTCTGACGACCTTTCGGCGCTATTGCAGGACTCTCAACTCTCGACCACAGGTTTTAGTTCATGTTATGCCGAGATTCTGTGCCATTGGTAATGCTGTGTGTTATATTCTATAAAGTCAAACTTCCATGCCATGGTAAGATTGCTCTGCTTTTTGGGGGGGTCCTGTACTAATTCCAATCACTGATTCCGTTCTGTTTTGATGAATTATCAGATTCTAATTGCCAAATAGCTTAAATGAATTCTGTATCTCAAATAATGTTAAATTCTCCCAAATTATGTCTCATTACTGAAATGAAGCTTATGTGTGAGTTTAATAAGGAAGATCTTTAATCACTCATCTGCCTGCTTTCCTCGGTGTCCGGCTGCTAGTCTATTCTTTACATCACTTCCACTTTCCCACACAGTCAAACTCAGTTCTGACTAATTGCTCTAGTCCAGTCATTTTCTTGCCCATCTTCTCCAAGGCAATCAGCCTCCATCCTGCATGCTAATAGTCGTATTGAATTTTTAGCCATGCATTAATGGGAACACTAATCAATCAAAGCACATCAGAACATCACTGTTTTTAATTTAAATCTGGGGTGCATTTACACTTGGGAAATTATTTTGATTTGTACGCAGTCCTGAAGACAGCTTCACCCATTCTGGAGACTGTCTGGATGAAGCTTCGACCAACTGACTAAGACCTTAACTAGATTTTATTTGTAAAGACAGACTAGTGCTTTAACTCAAGATCATCAAGTGATTTACAGACCTTCCTTGCTATCTATTTGAGGTGATAAAATGCTGATTTAGTTTCTGCTTTGATCCAGCAGCTCAGATGTGAAGACACTAAGTTATTCATTTGAAAAATATATTTAATTCTTTACCACACACAGTATTTTCCACATTTATTTGTGAAGTTAAGTTTGCTTGCTTACAAAGAGGTGAACAGTCTCTAATTTTAATAGAGAGAGATGACAACGAAAAATCCAGAAAAACACATTACATAAAAGTTATAAATTGATTAGCATGTCTTTGAGTGAAACAAGTATTTGATCTCCTACAACCCAGCCAGAATTCTGGTTCCCACAGACTGGCTGTGGGAGCCAGTCAACCCATACACCTGTCCACAGAATCAGTTTCTTCCATTCCAACCTCTCCAGCACCATGGACAAGACCAAAGAGCTGTCAAAGGACATCAAAGACAAGATCGTAGACCTGCACAATGGGCTACAAGACCATTAGCAAAAAGCTTGGCGAGAAGGTGACGACTGTTGTGGTGATTACTCAGAAATGAAAGAAATATAAAATTACCATCAATCACCCTCGGTCTGGAGCTCCATGCAAGATCTTGCCTCATGGGGTGAAGATGATCATGAGAAAGGTGATGGATCAGCCAAAAACTGAGGAGCTTGTTAATGATTAAAAAGCCAGTTGGGACCACAGTCACCAAGAACACCATTTGCACCACACTATGCTGTAATGGATTGAAATCTCGCAGCACCTGCAATGTACTGCAGCTCAACAAGTCACATGTACAGGCCTGTCTAAGTTTGCTAGTGAACATCAGATGAAACCAAAATAGAGCTCTTTGACATCAATTCGACCCGCCGTGTTTGGAGAAAGAGAAATGCTAGACTAGAATCCAAAGAACACCATCCCCACAGTCAAACACAGAGGTGGAAACGTTATGCTTTGGGGTTGTTTTCCTGCTGAGGGTACAGAACGCCTTCACTGCGTTGAAGGGCCAGTGAATGGAACTGTAAAATCTTGGACAAGAACCACCTTCCCTCAGCCAGAGCACTAAAGATGGGTCATGGATGGGTCTTCCAACATGACAATGCAGCCAAGGCAACAAAGGAGTGGCTAAAGAACAAGCACATTAAGGTCATGGAGTGGCCTAGCCAGTCTCCAGTCCTCAGTCCTATAGAAAATCTGTGGAGGGAGCTGAGGCTTCGAGTTTTCAAGCAGCAGCTAAGAAACCTAAAGGACTTTGAGAGTTTCTGTAAAGAGAAAAAAAAAAGTTGCAAGTTCCATCCATCCATCCATCCATCCATCCATTCTCTTCCGCTTATCCTGTTCGGGGCTGTGGGGGGCTGGGGGTAGAGCCTATCCCAGCTATCATAGGGCGAGAGTCGGGGTACACCCTGTACAGGTCACCAGCCTGTGGCAGGGCCTCTAATAATGGCCTTCAGTGTTAAAATCCTGCCAGATTTCCTCACTCTGTGGACACTGTCATGTTATATGAACCAAAATAGCATGGAAGTGGCAGGGAGAGACATTCTATTTTGTAAACATCTAATGCTAAGGATTGCATATTAGCATTATTTCTCAGCATTAATTGAGAAAGAATGCTTTGAGGATGTTGGATTTCCTTGTCCATGGAACGAGAAGGAATGCTGACTGCAGCATCCAGCCGAGGATGGATTTGCCATGCAGGGAGCGCCTGCATAGTGTTCTGAAAATTACAATTCAGAGGCAGAGCTGTTGATTTACTCCAGTTGATGGGGTAAGGTGATATGGATGAGATCTGACCTTTAAGTCTGATTGTCTTCAGAAGAAAGGTTTGATGATGTATTAGTTTTCCCAAGGAAAACTAATACATCATCAAAGAAAATTTAAAATATATGGCTGTAAACGAATGTGGTTCGATTATCACTGCTCCTCCTGGTGGATACATGGTAAATGGACTAGTTCTTATATAGCGCTTTTCTACTCTGAGCACTCAAAGTGCATGTACAACATGTTTGCATTCACCCATTCATACAAGCACTTCCATCTGTAACTAAGCTGAGTGCTTACTGTCTATCATTTACACACACTCATACTACGACAGTTGCGTCAGAGAGCAACTTGGGGTTCAGTATCTTGCCCAAGGATACTTTGGCATGTTTCCATGTTTTATACTTGATGTCCGGCACCTCCCAGTTTTACCCAATCCACCTCAAAATTGGTTTGAATAAACATCAGACCTTGGCTGTGTCCAAATTCAGGGGCTGCATCCTTTGAAGGCCACATTTGTTGTCTGATTACATCACAGTGAGGTGACAAAGGCTGTCCAAATTTGAAGGCTCCACAAATGTGTCCTTCGTCTTCCCAGATTTGAGGGATGGGTCCAGTGGTTCCTTCGTAGCCCACCATATCCTATGATTTATTGCACAGCAATGGCGGAGGAGAGGGGCCAAAAAGTTTGAAATATGACTGTTTCTGTGACACAAAATAAATTTTTAAGATGTTTTCAGGGAAAGATGTAGATGTGTAAACCTCAAATATCTGCTTGATTTATCAAGATATTGCTTAATTGCAAAAGTGCTCACATTTTCGGAGACGTCCTTTCCTGCTGTTCTAACAGCCAGGTGCTTTGCCAGCTGTAAGATGACTGGGTGGTCAAGGCTCAAAAGGTTGATGTTTGGTTTATTTAAATGTTCCATTTATTTCTGAAAAAATCAGAGCTGTCAATATCTAGAAATGAATCATTTTATCATCTTTATTCCTTGATGTAGAAATGTGTTATACTTGTTTTAACAGCTTATTTTGAAGTAAAGCTGGCATTAAAGCTTTACTTCACAGCTATGCTTCGCACAGTCAGGTGACAAGAGCTACGCTGAGGTAAGGGCAAGTGACGCAGATATGAATTTCAAAGCCACTCACTTCTGGCCTATGTGGACTTTGTGGGCTGCATCAAAGGACACAGCTCTTGATGATTATTCAGTGTGAAAATTGTGAGTTTCATTTAACAGGTGGGAAGCTTATTTGCCAGTGTCTGGAGAGGGGCTTGGAAAGCTCAAAAATTCATGATATTTGGCACACACCTCTGTTATGATTAAAGCTTTCAGGTTTGATTGCTCTGATCACCGAATATGGCAAAATGGCACCACAGCACCACCTAGAATATATATTTTTTTTTTTTTTTTTTTTTTTAAATCAGACCCACAGCTATGTTTTATATGAGTATCTGAAATTTTGCAGGCTTATGTAACATCTTGAGACATGCAATAAAGTCTCTTGGTGTCATACCTGAAATCCAACAGGAAGTCTGCAATTTTGTGGCTATTTTTTTTAATTTTCAGGCCTTCTATTTTAACAAGCTCATCTTAAGGCGTTCAACCCAGTGAAATCAAAATCACTCAATGTCACCTACACAAGTGGGCCATCACAAGTTGTTTAAGGTTTTGTAGAATATTAAATGGTGTTGCTGTAGCAACAATCTTTGGGTTTCATTTCAATGGTGCATTTATCTCCATTTTCAGGACTTGCACTTTAACTAATTCCTCCTGCAGATTTCATCAGATCAACGTGATATTTGGTGAGTTCAATCTAAATAACTTGCTGATGTTAAATTGTGAAGCTTTTAGGTTTCCATCAAAGGGCGTTTGTGGCGGCACACCGAATATCGTTCATTCGCCAAAGGACACCAAATTCTCAAATCTCAAATATATTCTCCAGTCTGTCCCAAACTTCATATGCTTGATGAGAGTGTTAGTCTGGATACATCTATGAACCAACATTAGGTCACACTCATAAAGCCATGTTGTGGGAACAGGAAATCAGCAGTAGACTGATAATCATCCCATGAGCATGAAATTTCCATTGTTGGGTGCAGGCAATTAGTGGGAATTTGCCAACAGCTCCTAGTGGGCATAGGAAACATTCAGCAGCCGAATTACACAACATCCACGTAGCCTATTGAGCTAAAAACATTCAGGCGACTCTGTGATGCGCCTGACCATGGTGACCATGAACTGTAGCGCGGCTCAGCCGCACCACAGCTCAACATGTGCCCAAATCGCTGCTTGCAGCTTGATGATGATGATGATGATGATAATAATAATAATCATGACAGTGATCTTGTAACAGGACTGTCACAAGATCATGCACGCACATTATGAACTAAACTGGCAGTCCCTGGTGGTAGATTGTAAATTGTAGTGAAATAATGTTATAGTGCAGTGATCCAGATCTAAAGATCAGCCACGGGGTGGAGTGTGTGCCCGTTGCTAATAGCAGTGATAGCCCTTGAAATTCTCAGCCCTGCGCAAGACGACCTCAGCATGGCACAGTGCCGGGCGATCAATGGCTGGCTAGAACCCTGGTATTTACGTATCACCTCATGTTTATTTATTCCCAATACTGTCACAATCACACAAGAGCTGGCTAAACAACAGCAGCTAATGTTAGATTTGAATGTCTTAAACAAATTTCTTTTTATCCCCTGATAAACAGTATGATTACATTCTCACATCATATGAGAGTTTATTTGCCTTTTATTGTCCAAGCCATCCACAACATTAAATCCACCTTGAAGAATGTTTCAGCAACCCAGGCTAACAGCAGCCAAACGAGCAGCACTTACTAACACAGCAGTGGTTTCTGACAGAGAAGTCGCTGTCATCAGACAGAAGTGATTTTCTCTGACTCATCGACTCGTTTCAGACACTTTTTGTAAAGTTTTACAGAGTAAACACGTTGGGACACTTCATAAAGTAAATGGTGATCTTACAGTCTACACTCAATAGATAAACACTGGCCAGAGCGTTTGGGGTGACTTGGGAGTAAAAATGTAAAATATTGTAAAGTATTTAATTCACACATATCTGTATTTTATTCCAAATGTATTGATAAGTGTTGATATTATTAAAATATCTCAAAATATAGTGCATGCAAAAATGTTTTGAACACAAACTGTAGTAAAAACTCATGGCTGGCCACAGCTGTTAAGGGGAAACACAAGGCAGGTGGAGGTGGCAGCTATAGGACACAGAAGGTTAAAAAATTAGATGGAACTCAGATTTATTTAGATCTTTTTTTTAATTGATTTTTGCTTCAATACCCGTGTCATCTGGTCACTGTGGCTTCTATACCACAGTTATCGGTGAACTGCTACACCTCTGCTGGACAGGTTGCCAGTCATAAAGCATTGTGCTTAAGGACACTGTTGATGTCACAGAACACTAAAGGGAGGGTCTGACTAAGCATCACACAATTACCTCCCACTGTCACTTTAACTGACAGTGCTGACAGCGGAGGCTACACATCCTTATTCTACAGGTGTAGTGTGGAGACATGTGAATTAAGATAAAGACAGTTTACCTTGTTTCCAGAGGTACATTGCTACCAAGCACCCAGCTGTCTTGCAGCGGGACGCTCTCGGGGGGCGTGGTCTGCAGCTCGGCTGGTGATTGGCCGGCCACGGGGGCCTGGCTTCCTGTAGGAGGGGTTAGCTGCCTCGTAGAATTCAGGGATTGGCCAGTGTGATGTGTGGAGCTCAGGGCTTGGCTAAGAGCTGTTACTGACGGTTGTTGGCGATGAGGGGGTGGCACAGGAGGCAGGCTGGAACCGTGATGATTGGATGGTTGCTCTGTCAACAACAGAAGAGGAGCATGGATTGAGGAACGCAGTAGCAAGGGTTCATCTGTTTACACTTTTCCAATGAGTGACAGCAACACCTGCTTATTCAAAAGTAAAAGTGGTGACTCTACTAGTTTAAATCATTATTGGCCCGTTTCCAATTAACAAGCATAGCTAAGATCTCTGAATGTCTTATTAGTGATCACATTAAGGATTTTCTAAATCTTAATAAGATCTTATCTGAATTTCAGTCGGGTTTTACAAAATCACATAGTACAACCACTGACGTTCTCAAGGTATTTAATGACTTTATTAGTGCTATTGATAATAAATGGTATTATGCTGCTCTTTTTTATAGACTTGTCTAAAGCGTTTGATACTGTTGGTCAGTTTCTTCTTTTAAAAAAAAGAGGCTTGTTGAAATGGGTTTTACAATTCAAACAGTGAAATGGAATTAAAGGAGTACAGCAGGGGTCAGTTCTTGGACCTCTGCTCTTTATTCTTTATATTATTAATATTATGCAGAATGTCAAAAATGCACAATATCATCCATATGCTGATGACTGTTATTTATAGCTCCTCCCCTACTCAAACACAAGCTATTGCTCAAGTACAGTTGGCATTTGAAACTGTCAAAAACAAAATCTTTATAGTTTGAAACTTGTTTTGAATGCAGATAAGATGAAACTCATACTGTTCTTTAATCTTTACCTATGGATCTCCCCCAAGTATTTACTGCACAAGATGCTCAAACTGAATGTGTATCTGAGTATAAATATCTTGGTATTTTGTATATCATTCTCTTTCTTTTACTCCTCACATTCAATATTTAGTTAAAACACTAAAATTAAAGCTGAGCTTTCATTTTAGAATCAAATCTTTTCTTTTTAACTGAGGCTAGAAAGAGATTAGTTGCTACAATGTTTCTTCCTGTTCCTGATTATACTGATGTTTCGTATATGCACACTTCTTCTCAGAGTCTTCACGCCCTGGACACTGTGTTTCAAGGAGCACTGAAATGTATTATGAATTCTAAAGCTCTTACACAGCACTGTTTGCTTCATGAGCATGTTGGATAACCCTCCCTACATATTCATAGACTCAAGCACTGGTGTGTTTTTATTGATGAATGTGTTCTGGTCAACTTCCTTCTTATTTACAGATGGAACTAAAGTGCATGGGTCCCCACTTATTGAGGCATCAGGTCCATTTGTTATTAACTGTACTGAGGGTTATGACAGAGAAAGGCAAGAAAGCAAGAAACAGAAATCTGGCTCAGAAAGCTGCAGAAATCACAACAAATATAACATCACAGATCTATAAAGATATTTGAAGTGGCCAAAAAGCTCTGGATTGGTTATAATGTAGGTACAATAACACAGACTCCTAAAGATGGTTGAAAACATAAATCATGTAGACTGCACTCTGTTTACCAATAGAAGCAAAGACATTACACAGAAAAATGACAACCATGAAACGAGGGCGAGTCAGCCATGTTTAAGGGCAGCACTTCCTCTGCTACATACTGTCCGACCAGCTTCCCCCCCCCCCCCCCCCCCCCCCCCCCCCCCCACTTACTGGTTTGTAACAAAGTCCAGGTTTTGTTGTTTGGGTGCTGGGGGGGGGGGGCTCCTGCATTAGCTGCAGCTCTGCTTCACCACCTGGTGGGACTTCTCTGTAAGTGTGACTGCGCCGTGACTCCACATGTTTCCTCATATTTGACGTAGTGCTTTTGAAGCTAGATAGCACTTTGTCGCCAGCACAGAGTGCACAACTAACCTTGATGTTGTCATCTTTAGCTGACACAGACTCACAATAGTTCCTGTATTTCAGCTAGAAAACGCGCACCTCTCTCCTCCCTCCATTGTTTACATTTGTGTGTCTGTGCTGTTATTGTCCTCATGCTGAAAACGGGACTGAACTGTCGCATCGGCCAGACGTCACTGCCCGAGACGCAAGAAGAAAGCAAAAATATATCTTTGTACTGAGGAAAATGACAGAAATAGTAACGCACAGTGACTTGGATAAATAACTTTAATCTGATTACTGGACTGCAAATAGTAACGCGTTAGATTACTGAGAAAAAGTAGTCAGATTAGATTAGTCAGATTACTGACATCACTGGTCGCCATCACTCTTGAAAAAGAGATTTTAATCTCGGTGTGTTTTACCTGGTTAAATAAGGGGAAGAAGAACAGGAATCATGTAACTGCTCAACTGATGCTGTTGAATTTACAAACACATTATTAAATTAATTTTTGAACATCATTGGATGTGACTGTAGTATATGGGCTGATGAGAAGTGTAACTCAACACTACACTCGGCTCAACCAGACTGAATGCGGCTCAGAGACTTGCCTTCACAAAACTCTGCTCCATTTTTGTAAAAAATATTTGCTCAAAGCTGACCTAGGTTCAACTTTTCCCCACTGTTTTTGTTCCTTGTGCTTTTCAGCTCCCTTTTCTGTCCTCAGGGTACTGTAAAGGAAATGACTGGCAGTGCTGGTACTTGATTTGCATAAAGAGCATCACATCTCCATTTCCCAGCCCTGCTGTTATTCTTTCTCTGCTGCCTTCACCGGAGAAAACAGAAAGCAAAGAGAGGAGAGAAGGGATGAGTGCAGGAGCAGTTCTTCCTCTCTCTCTCTCCATATGCTGTTTTGCTGCTTTAGTAATTGTTCCACTTAGGCAAACCTTCAAGGCTAAATGCTGAAAACCACACAGGCAGAGTTAGGATCTCTGGATGAGTGTTTAGGCATCATTAATGAGACCACATCTGTGTGCCGTCACTGCACATGTAAATCTAAACACCTTTTTCACACTCACACATGTAAAGACAGCAAACACATATTACTGTAGGTACCATCTGAGTGACAAGCAGGGAAAGTTACCAGTTTTTATGCAGACAAAATGTCTTGCAGCAGATACATTTAGACATGCTTAATAGACTGTGGAATTCATGTCTAAGGATTCAGTATCTTCATATTAATAACTCCATCAATCATCCATCCATTTTCTTCCACTTATGCAATTCAGGGTCGCAGGGGTTGGAGCCTATTCCAGCTGCCATGGGGCAGGAGGCAGGGTGCACCCTGGACAGGTCACCAGTCTGCAGGGCTAACACAGAGACACAACCATTTCACTCACATTCACATCTGTGGGCAACTTAGAATCACAAATTAACCTATAACCCCACTAAGTGTGTTTGGAATGTGGGCTGGAGTACCCGGAAACCCGCACACACATGAGGAAAACTAGTGTCACCGCGCTGCCTCTATTAATAACACTTTCATGCTCTATGTAAGAAAGATAAAATAAAAAAAATCTTTCTGTACTTCTCAGTATTTAACAGTGTCAGTGTCATTACTCAAAATGTGTCTTCACCAGCTACACCTCCAGACTTTGGTACCGAGTGGTGAGCAACATCCTCTTATATATAGAAACTAAACTATCTGCATTTGACAACAGAAACTCTCTAATCAAAACCCAACATGAAGAGTACGAGTGTTACACAACAGGCTGCAGTTTAGCCAGAAGCAGCAGAAGAAGCGCTTGACAAAGAAATCAGAAAGCTGCACTCTCACACCTCCCTGCTGAGTACTGAACACAGCTCAGAAAACTCCTCCTCTCTCTCGCTATATATATATATATATATATATATATATATATATATATATAATTTCACAGTGTACACCAAGAAAAGAAAAGCTCCCAACAATAACCACTGTGACCTGACTGGTGCCAGTCTGAACAGTATAAACACACAGTAAAGGACTTGTACAGCACCAACACATTATGGACTCAGTGAGCAGTTTCCATGTAAATTAACAGGAGAGAAAAAATGATTTATTAAATCCCAGCCCAAATCTGAATCACTGTCTGCTCACTCACCCAACATGTCACCAGTCACGGCCGACATCTTCACACTCCAGCAGTTTCCCGGCTCTGCCAGCTTCTACTATAGTATAGACTGAATACTGCACTGTGCAGCACTTGTCACAGTGGCTTGACATCTCAATCACCACAACACCCTTTTTTGTTTAACTGTTGTGTTTTTGCTATTTCGTTCAGCTTTTTTATGTCACCATCATTCTATATAGCATTCTATATAAGGTGGCTGGAGCTACTAACTAGAAGGCTGGTGGTTTGATGCCTGGCTGCTCCAATACCCACTCATCAAAATCTGAAACAGAAAAACTGAGGACAGCCCAATTCAATTAGTTAGAACACAAAACAAAAAGTATGTATTTCAATAAACAAAAATACCATTGCTGATCCTCAAGGATGGTTTCTAAAACTATTTGTTTCTTCTGTCGGCTGCTCCCTGTAAGGACTGCCACAGAGGATAATCTGCCTCCACCTCACCCTCTCTAGCATCCTCCTCTGTCACAGCAGGCCTCTGCATGTCCTCCTTCACTACATCCATGAATCTTCTCTGTGGTCTTCCTCTTTTCCTCCTCCCTGCTCTCACTCCATATTTGACAGCCTTTGTCCAACATATCCACTATCCCTCATCTGCACATTTCTTACTGTGTCTCCTAACTGCTCACCCTGGGCTCTTCCTCTCATATACTCCTATCTAATCCCGTCCATTCTGGCCACTCCCAGTGAAAATCTCAACATCTTCAGCTCTGCCTCCTGTGTTTTTCTCAGTGCCAATGTCTCCAAACCAAACATCATATAAGGTCTTGCTGCTATCCTCCTGTCACAGTGACACTCATCCTGACACTCACCTCCACTCATTCCACCCTGCATGCACTCTCTCCTTCATTTCTGCACTGTCCACTGCTTTGGATGGTTGACCCCAGGTAGTTAAGCTCATCTACCTCCACTATTTCTACTTCTTGCATTTTCACCTTCTACCTGTCTCCCTCTCATTCACACACATGCATTCTGTCTTGCTTCTACTGACATTAATTCCTCTTCTCTCTCTCTGTGGAAGAGAGCCAGAGATTAATAATAATTAATGATTAAATGCAGAGTGGGGTACAAACAGAGTGAAAAGAGGTGAATGTGAAGAAACAGTGCATCATGGGAACCCCCCAGCAGCCTAGGCCTATAGCAGCATAACTAAGGGAGGGTTCAGGGTCACCTGATCCAGCCCTAACTATAAGCTTGATCATAAAGGAAAGTTTTAAGTCTAATCTTAAAAATAGAGAGGGTGTCTGTCTCCTGAATCCAAGCTGGGAGCTGGTTCCACAGAAGAGGCGCCTGAAAGCTGAAGGCTCTGCCTCCCATTCTACTCTTAAGTATCCTAGGAACCACAAGTAAGCCAGCAGTCTGAGAGAGAAGTGCTCTGTTGGAGTGATATGGTACTATGAGGTCTTTGAGATAAGATGGTGCCTGATTATTCAAGACCTTGTAGGTGAGGAGAAGGATTTTAAATTCTATTCTAGATTTAACAGGGAGTTGATTGATTATTAATCATTTGCTAACAGGGACTTGGAAGAGAGAGACATGCCACTTCTGGTCTGATTGGGGAGCGACAGAAAACGACAGAGTCTGACACTGATATGGCAAAGTTACACACCGATTCAGAATTAACTTTAGTGACCTCCAGTTGGCATAACCAGCTGTCATTACTGCAAACATGAATTATTATCTTACCAAATCTACATTTAGCCTTAGCCAGCAGTTTCATATTTCCTTCAGTGTTGAAGACACTCAACTGTGGTTGCTGGTGTCGCTAGCTTCACATTTCTCAAAACAGAGTGGCCAATAACCAGAGTTCTGACATGACACAGATAACAATCATTTTCCTCAATATTTACAAATTCAATTCAATTTTATTTATATAGTGGCAGGTAACAACAAAACAGTCACCTCACAGTCATCCATCAAAGTAACATCAATTTCAACTGAAAACTCAACTGTAAATGTTACATCAAATATATATAAAATAATAAACAGATTTTATATGGCAGAATTATTGCCCACTAAACAATGCAAAGATAATTTATTAATCATTTCCAATACCGTAGATTGTGTTTTAACCAGTCTCCAGCTAATATCACAGAAACATTACCTTCACACCACTCCTTCACTCACCTTTGCTTTATGTTGTGTTACCTTTTTGCCTCTGCCTAACCACTGCTACAATTACCACTATATTTCTTTGTTTGTGTTTATTAAATTATTATTATTTTCCCAGGGGTGGCTGTAGCTCAGTAGGTAGAGCAGGTCACCTACTGATCAGAAGGTCAGCGGTTCGATTCCTGGCTACTCCAGGCTACATGCCAATGTATCCTTGGGCAAGATACTTAACCCCAAGTTGCTCTCCGACCGTCCCGTCGGAGTATGAATGCGTGTGAATGTTAGTTAATTAAAAAGCATTTAGCTTAGCAAACATGGAAGTGCTTGTATGAATGTGAGTGCATGGGTGAATGTAAACATGTTGTAATAGCGCTTTGAGTGCTCTGACTGAGTAGAAAAGCGCTATATAAGAGCTAGTCCATTTACCATTCCTTTTTCTTTTTTGTATTTTATTCAACAGGCCTTGCTCCTTGTTGTGTATTATCCCTGCCTGTGTGTTTTGTTTTACAATAATAAAACATAATTATTAATCTATGAGCGTCCTCACAGTGACACTGAGAGCAACCTTCAGTCGGTTTCACTGTTGTTGTTTTCCTCGTGATTATCTGGTTGGAGACCAGTCTGTGTTTTTGACTTTAATTGAGTTTAGCTGAACTCACACCGCCTGTGTGTGGATGTGAGGAGTCACAGCCTGCAGGCGATGGAGGCTATGCCTCACCAAGTGACTGGAAAGTGATGTCTCTCAAACAGCATCTGAAGGCAGATTTTCAGAAAAAAAAGAGCAGTTGTGACTTGAGCATGAAAATATAAAGGTATGTAAATCAATAGAGACCAAAGACATCAGTGAAGTGGAAAGCAATGAACTTGTTGGGGAAGAAATCCATTTTTTTTATGTGTGGGAGATTTGATTTTCTCTGCACATCAAACGCTGATGGGCTAAAACCAACATGGCAAATCTATCTGGTTAGAATGCAACATGCACACTTCATCAGTACAAAGTAGCAGAGAAGTGGTTCCACGCTCAACATCTGACTGACTGACAACAGTTAACAACTGCTTGTCAACAATGTTAAGGTCACCTATGATGCTGATGCTGGCCAAACATCGGTCCTCTCACACTGCTAACTGAGAAAAGGTCAGTGCCAGGTCAGAACAGCTAGCAGGTTACTGCATAACCTAGTTAAACTGTAGTTCACTTCCCTGCATATGGTACAACTGCTCTGCTATATTACTCAGCAGTGTGTGACCAGTTATTACGCAAGGCTGATTCCACACATATATCTGCAAGTAGGGTTATTCCAATAACTGCGTTCTTGAGGAATGTGATATTTACAAATGAAATATTGATATTGTGTGACTAACATGTATATGATAATGTCATCAATAATCGTGTAGTTGTTCTGTTATTGTCACAAATATCTTTACTGTATTTAACCTCATAAACCCGCAGTCATCAAACATCACTCAGCCAGACTTAACTAACCACTAGCATAAAAAATATGTGGATGAGTATCAGTCAGCTTTCATGGTTCTAATCAAATCAGTGGCTAAAAAGTCAACCAGCTGTCAAACCTGTCATCCAGCTCATGAAGTAAGAAGGAACCTCTGCTGTGTGTACCTTTAACTACTATTCTGATGCAGCTGGTTAGCAAGCATTCATTTTTCTACAATCAAGCTTTATATTCAGACGCTTATCAGAAGCATTTTATATGTCACTCATACAAACATGATGTCCCAGCGGAATAAACTTCAGCTCACAATGAGATGATTATCTAACTGTGGTGTCCTGTAGTTAATCTGTAGGTGCTCAAACTTTTATGGTAGGCTTACCACATCATACCACACCAATGCTGAATTCACATACTTAATTATCTGCCAAAGGCACTTAGCTGTGCACGTGAACTGTCAACTGAACACAGTGCACACAGTCTCAGCCTGCTGCTCTCTGTGTGTGCAAAAGCACCAAACCATAGGTACAGAACAGCAGGAACGTGACCCTGACACACACACACACACACACACACGGTTCATTCATTGTGGACTGGTGCGTGCACAGTAAATTGGCATCTCAGTGAAGTAGTGAAGTGTTGTTGACAGAAGAGATTATTTGACAGAGGCAAAGTGATTACAAGCTTCATCGTGATGCTGTGTCTATCTACAGTATGCCTAGGTGTCAGTCACCCTTCTTGCACAGCACCTATTCTCTTTATGCATCACTACATTCCTCCTTTCTCTCACATCCTTATAAAGTGATACATTTCCCTTGTCAGTGCTTTGGGGATGCTATTGTTAATCTAAACTCATAATTTGATGTACATTGTGGCTGCATGAGAAATTGTTTCAGAATCCGCTTTGCAACGTGCTCATGCAGGATATGTTACGTCAACTAAGACAAATGAATCAACCAAATCCTGCTGGAACTGTCGTGCTCTGTAAAACTAACTGAAAAACCACAGAACACAGAGTCTGTCATCATTCAGTGAAACACGGGCTCTGAAAGAAGAGAGCAACATCAGAAAAACAGAACCATGTTAGAAAAAACACATCCGACTGAAGAGGAAGGTCAATTTATTCATCTAATGCGAGTTTTGGTGAAGGACCCTCCTACTAGATCAGTTCAGTTATTTAACACTCAAATTTGGGATGCAGGGCACCAAAGAGTGAGAGAAATGAAGAGGCTGCCTCACTGCTCACATCCTTCCACCATGTTTGACCCCCACCTCAGTGCCCAGAAGGAGGAGGATTTTGTAAGTAATTTGGATAAAATCAAAACCATTCTATAATTCACCCATCAATTTTCTTATCCAGTTAAAAACCCTGGACAGGTTGTCAGTCTATCATAGAGCTAAAAACTAAAAAAACAAATCTGACACACACACACACACACACACACACACACACACACACACACACACACACACACACACTCACACACACACACACACACACACACCAAAAAGCTTATGTCCAAAACCCAAAAAGAGTTAGACACCATGCACTAATGAGAAAAGTGGACTCAAACCCTGAAAGCATAACTGAGCCGTCAGATCCTCACTGTTGGGTCAAAGATTCAGTTGTTCCCCTTTAATTTGTTTCCTATCCGTAAATGCACTGAATGCAAATATAAAACTGAACTGTAGAATAAGTTAACACAAAGCTCTAAAATGTCAGTGCTGAAGGTAAAAATGGTGAAAATAAATCAATTCAATTCAGTTCTATTTACACTGAGCCAGTTCACAACAGCAGCAGCTTCATGGTGTTTTATGTGGTAGGGGCAATATTAGAAAGAAAACCCCAACAATCAGATGGCTCCCTATGACCAAGCTCTTGGTGACAGTGGGAAAGAAAAAGCCCCTTTTAAAAGTCCTCTGACAGAACCAGGCTCAGGGAGGGGCAGACATCATCCATCACCAGGTGGGGGTGGGGGGAAAGAGAAGAGAGCAGAGTTTAATAATTAAATGCAATAGTGGTGTATAAACACATGAAGAGTGAACATAGGTGAGTGAAGAAGGATTTCCCATGATGCACTTAGCACTATAGGAGAGTTAAATATTGCTAATGATTAAATACAGTCACTGCATTTAGAATGTGAAACGAGGAGGGGTGGGCGCCCTGACCACATAAAAACGGTCATGCTATAGAAACAGCAACACAAAGATCTCCAAACTTAACAAACTGCTTGCAGAGGAATGATGGCGCACACGTTTGAGTGAAACCCCCTGATCAGCTGAATTCTCTCTGCCAAAACTGTTGTCCAGTTTGTAAGTTGGAATGCATGGATATTGTCCTAATCTGGGAAATTTCACCAAGCACTTGTAGAAATGCACTATTACAGACTTGAAGCGGGACTATCTGAGAAACGGAAAGGAAAAAGGCAGCACGCTGAAGACAGAAAGTTGATCCTCTACTCAGGATCGCACACCGCCCACACTCGTGGAGTTAGCATCATCCTTGGACAAGAAACGAGGAAAGCATTGATTGGTTGGCGTCCCATTGACCATCGCATTGTCAGCCCAAGAGGAAGAACAGGACAAGCTTTACACCAAGTTGCTAATTAGTTTCAGCTTCTTTGGTATTAATTCAATTAAGAACAGGTGACGGGCAACAATGAGATAACCCCCTAACAGGAATGGTTTTACAGGTGAGGACACTCTCATTTTTCCCTCCTCATCATTTCTGATTGTTTTTTTCACTAGTTTTGTATTTGATTAGGGTCAGTGTCAATATTGGTAGCATGAGGCCATACCTGGACCCTACAGGGGCTGCACAGGTAGTCCACGATGGCACATCAATACACGCAATTATCAGAAGGTTTGCTGTGTCTCCCAGCACAGCATAACCATTTTGAGCTGCTGCAATAACATTTTCACAAAATGGACCAGCCTGCCGCATTATTTTTTTCCACTTTGATTTTCTGGGTGTCTTTGAATTCAGACCTCTATGTTGACAGCTTTCACTTCCATCAAATAATGTGGCATACCTGCATTCCTAACACATGAGCCACTTCCTTTAATTGTTCCTTTAATCATTATGAGCAATCTATAAGTTTTATCAAAAAGGAACATTATAAGTGTAGAGGGATTATAAACATTATAAAAGTAGAGGGAATGTTTGCCTCCCAAATCCAGACTGAGAGCTGGTTCCACAGAAGAGGGCCCTGAAAACTGAAACCTCTGCCTCCTGTTCCACTTTAAAACTATAGGAACCATATGTAAGCCTGCGGTCTGAGAGCAGAGTGCTCTGTTAGGATAATATGGTACTATGAGGGTTTTAATATGACGGGGACTGATTATTCCAGACTCTGCATGTGAGGAGAAGGATTTTGAATTAAATTCTTTAGAGGGAGCCAATGAAGAGAAGCTTCCCTGTCTGAACTCTTGCTGGAGTATTCTGGATCAACTGAAGAGGAGACCAGTTAAAGCTCAGGTTAGGCTTTGAGTTAAATTCCATCATTGTTGACAGAAAGGTGAACAAGAAGAGAAGAGGTTAAAGAACGAACAGGTGACACTGAAAGGGAATTAAAAGCAGAAGCCTCAACAATAGTTAGACGAGTGAGAACAACACAGACAACAAGAGGGATGCAATGAGATGCTGAGGCAGATAGAAAGGCAAAAAGAACACAGAGAGGGCAGGAGTGAGAGATTTAGAGGGAAAAAAGGGTGGATAGAACAGATCCTAGAAAAAAGCAGACCCTTCGACAGAGTGAGAAAGGTCAGCAGAGTTGAGACTTGTGTTTCCTGAAGCGTGAAAACTCATTCCACCTCTGGACTCCCATTAAGGAGAGGGAACTGATGCAGACCTATTTCCCCAGCCATGGTTTGCCTTTGTGGGGCATGTAAGTGGAGAGTGTCCCTCTCTGCTCAGTGACCCACAACATAGAAAATTATTAAAAACAAAACAAATAAAAGCAGGAAAGGGAGACAGGTGGCTGCAGAGATGAGTTGTTGAAGGTGGGAGAGCTCTATTTTAATGATCTTCATATCAAATGGAAACAAAGTTTGTGAATATATACCATGCCTTGGTTATTTATGCCAGATGATTTTACTCAAAGCCAGCTGCAGAGAGACGAGGCTGTACGCAGCAGGATCTAAACTGTGCTACAAAACTGTCAGCATTTTGCACCTCTAATAAAGTTAGAGTCGCAAAATAATGTAAAAGTAAAAATACAGCCCAGCCCAACAACACAATGTCTAAAAGCAAAGCTTTCCCACTGCACGAAACAGTGTTTTCATAATTGAAAGATTCCTTGGTTTTTATGACGTGTATCTCTGGGTCAGGTTTTCTCACCAAGGCTATGAAACACAATGGAAAAAAAAAAGGTTTGTAAAATATGATTAAAGTAGAGAAAATATTGATTATAAACATGGAAAACAACGTAAAGTGTACAAATAAAGAGACCACATATAACACAGAAAATAAATCTTATCAATGTAACATGTCAAAAAGAGTAAGAAGAAGCACAAGTTCACTTAATCCCATCCTTTCTCCGGTCCTTTCCCCTCCATCCTCTTATCCTTTTCAGGGCTTCGGGGGGGGGGGGGGGGGGGGGGGGGGGGGCAGGAGCCTATCCCAGCTGTCATAGGGCAAGAGGAAGAGTACACCCTGTACAGGTCACCAGCCTGTCGCAGGGCTAACACACTGAGACAGACAACCACTCACACTCACTAATCCCAGTAACTGCATGTCTTTGGACTGAGGGAGGAAAACGGAGCACCCGGAGCGAACACATGCAGAACATGCAAACTCCACACAGAAAGGCCCGGGCCAAGGTGGATTCAAACCAGACCTCCTAGCTGGGAGGCAGCAGTGCTAACCACCACACCACTGTGCTGCCCTAGTATAGTTATAGTGTGTGAGTGTGTGTATACACACCACGTGATGGTAAAAAAAGAAGAAGGAACACGAGAAGCTGGATAAATACCAAGAGAGGAGCTGGAAAGGATGTGGAAGATGAAGGTAACAGTGGTCCCTGTGGTAATCGGAACACTCGGGGCAGTGACCCCCAAACTGGGAAAATGGCTCCAGCAGATTCCTGGAACAACATCTGAGATCTCTGTGCAGAAGAGCGCAGTCATAGGAACAGCTAAGATACTGCGCAGGACCCTCAGGCTCCCAGGCCTTCTTGGTTGAACCTAAAAAAATCTATAATTGATTCATCTCATCCTTTATGGTTAACACCTAACTTAAAAAGTGTCATCAGTGATATATGAAGTGGTCTGAATCTGGTCTCCTGAGCTCAGCCTGCGACAGCACTGCTGTCGTTTTGTGTATTTACATGTGCACAAATGTGAACACGTTTCATGGAGTTAACTGAAAATTGTGTATATTTTTGGAATAATTCATTCAAGTTAAAGTTTTCAGTGAGGAAACATCAGCCCATCACTTTTGTGATTATTTCTACCCCTCAGGTGCGTAACAGTAGCTAACTGCATTCATAACTGCATTCATAACTGCATTCATAACTGCATTCATAATGCCACACAGCGATATGAAGGGGAGACTTCACAGGCTCAGAACTTGCTTTTTAATTGACTCACATTTGGAAACCTGCAGATTTTGGCAGTTTTTTTAGTACTGGAGAGTTGTGCTTTCTCACAAAGTAATTAAAACACAACAGTACAGTATAGCTGAGAAAACACAAAGGATACCCCCTGAAAGCCAGCGGGCCTTTGAATAACGTTACTATCAGATGGGTGAACAGCAAATCCTTAAATAATTATAAAGAAGCATATATAGAGTTAACTGCAAACGTTCTGAGCTACTTTATATTTTGCAGGAAAATAGGAAATGGGTACAGCAGTTTATTGAAACACACATAAATAGGATTACAGTACATAACCTAAAACAGTTTGTACAATTCTAACAAGCCTGAAACTCAATATTTCATATGACCACCTTTATTCTTAAACACAGCATGAATTCTCTTAGGCACGCTCTCCTGTAATTTCTCTAAGTAGGATGAATGATTGTACACCACACATTTCTAATGACTTAAAGATAAAGAAAAAAGAATAGGGCGCACAAATTTGAATTTGTTTTGGATTTTCTCTGATCCACACAGGGTCAAAATTATACATATAAATTCAAATATATACACGTTCACTTAAATCTTTTAAGAAGTAGTGCTGAAGGAGCTACAATGTCTTAGTTTGGCAAGGCCAAGGCCTATTGGAGGTGGTTGTTGACCGCCGAGGTTCGTGGCACATGATCAATAGCGGGTCAGCACCACCTCCAAAGGGGACAACACCCACTATGGTTTAAATACCAAGGACTGTCCACCTTTTGGTTTTTAGAACTGAAGAAGCCTCTTGGATTAGAGATGAAACATCTTTTTCAAGCTCGTTAGACTAACATGACCTCGTGACTGAGAACGTCATGATACATGCTGCAGAATCATTCCACCCTGGAAAAAGAACAATTCAAAATCCCCAAATTCCCATGGCATTCAGTCTACGTCCACATGTGCACAAGTACCTTTTGTAAAACTGGGAGTTTGTTTTGAAAAATACCTCCGTCCACATGAAAATGCAAAAAGACAATCTCAAGAGCACATCAGAACAACAGGTGGTAATATCACCATCATATAACCGTGAACAAACGTTGGCCAACAAACAATAACACAGTGCACAGGCTGATGTCAACAAAGGTAAAGGTGCACAGCTTTGACACTGTGAGACAAAATCTCCATTTTCCTCATCCACATGTCAACGCAGAAACCGTTCCTGAAAATCTTCCCCCTGGCAGGAGATGCTGAGAAGCTCAGCTTTCAGTGATCTGAAACAGTGTTTACATGTGGATGCAAGGCCAACGCACACAGAAAAAGCAACGTTACCCAGAATACCTGAGTCCACGTGAACGTAGCCTCGTGTTCACGATGAGTGTTTGTAAACTTATGACCTCAACTGTAACTTAAAATGCTGGAGAATGAGAGGACACACAAGGATAAGACCCAGATGAAAGAGTAAAATAAGAAAGCCCCAGTGGGTTAGAGGAGCACAGTCTCCCCTATTAATGATCTGGCCAGAGCAGGAGTTAAAGAAATGATAGACGGAGAGGGAAAGAAAGAAGCACAGAGAGCTGACTTGGCAGGAGAAAATGAATGAGAGAATGAGGGTGAGAGAGAGAAAGGGAGAGGAGGGTGGCTGAACGGTCACTGCATTGGTGCTACAATAAGGAGAAAGAAATGTGCAGGACTGATGAGAGGGTCTGAAAAGGCTGCAGCTGCTGATACTAAAGGAGTGAGAGGACAGGAGCACAGGAAAGCAAGCAAGGAGGTCAGATGAAGAGGATGGTGGGATGAAGAGGATGGTGGGATGAAGAGGATGGTGGGAGCGGGAAAAGAATTGATGAGACAAAATGTAGATATGATGGTAGAGGAGGAAGAAAACAAGGTGAAATGGTGAATGAAATGAAAAATATAAACAGTTTATAGTTCTTAATAGTGCTAATTTAATGTACACAAATGGGTATTCTAATCTTCTTTATTCAATATTTTATTGATGTAAGTGGAATGTTACTTATACAGCACCTTTCTACACAGTTGTCTACTACAGGTCTCACTCACCCAGTCTCACACATCCATGTTTATCTCTGCACTAACACTAACATCAAGCATCGGGGTCCAGTATCTTCCAGTATCTTGCCCAAGGATATTTTACTGGAAGATCAATCCAATGAACTTCAGGTTGGTAGACAATCCACTCCGTCACCTGAGCCACAGCTGCCCCATTTTAAAAAGTACAAACTAGGCACGCGGTATCATGGTTTATTGACAAAGTAAGCAACTCCTTATCCTAAAGAATTGTTCAAGTTCAACATTTTATTAAGATTTTTTTTTTAAATCAGACTAAAACTCAGCTGATACATCAAGTATTTTTCTTTGGAAAACAGTGATGGAATCAAACCTAAACATTATTTTTATGATCATTTTTAGGAGCGCCTCCTTTCACAGCTAAGTTCAAGCAGTATTTAAAATTACTGGTATAACTTTTGTCCTCACAGCTATAAAGGTAGTAAGAAAACATGCCCAGCAAGCTGTCTTTCTAGCATTCGCGTACACACTTGCATGAGTGTTAGAAATGTGAAACCTTGAACAGGGCAACAGACAGATGTTTGTTTAATTTATTTGATTTCCTGACAGACCCAGCAAATTAAAAAAAAAAAAATTTACATTTTATACTGCATCCACTTTTTCAGAACTGGGGACATGTTTGGGATGACAGTTTGACTTTTGTCATAACAAAACCAGCAAATTATTCAGTCACAGAATTGCAGAAATAGTTGACTAAATGTGGGCAGATATGCCCAGGACTTGGAATATGGCCCATGATTTATACATAAGCCCTGTACAAAGTGCTTAGCCAGAAAACTGCAGAACAACAAGAGCTTAGAGACAAGGTTGAAGATGAATCCAAAGCAAAACAAAGAACATAAATTACAAGCTAAGCTGAGTTAAATCCTGACAAAAATGTTGTGGGATACTGTATCATTTCAAAGAGTCCTTCATCTGTGTCTCATTTCATAGTCAGGACAGTGCACTGGCTATGACACACTCGTTTAACCCTGTATCCTATAACTCTCTTCCATTTTATCTCTTTGTCTGGCTCTCTGTCTTCCTGTCTCTTTGTGTGGAGCCCGCTACAACATTTTGATTTACTTAAGTGGCTCCATTGTGCAATCAGTATCAGACATGAATTGTGCATTTGTGGTTCAATTTCTATTTTTGTGTGTGTGTGTGTGTTTGTGAGAGGCTTAAATCCCAGCCACCAGCTACTAGTCTGATGTTCATTAGCTTGATCAATCATTCAGTCTCATCTGCTCTTCTATTTTTTCTCCTGCCCAGCTCTCTGCCTCTATCTTTCTCTGTTTAAATATCATTGATTCATTCTCATGTCAAGAAAGTTTTTTGCTATTGTTCTTACTTTTTTCATCCCTTCTTCTCATTGGCATCATTGATTAGGTCTGGTGTTGAGGAGAATTAGCTATCTGCTCCTAAAGTAAAAAAGCACTAAGTGTTATTCATATTCCTCTCTCCACCTTGGTCTGACCTCCCTTTTGCTTTCAATATAGACGCTGTCAATAAGCCTTGGCGTCATCCCACTGTTTGCAGAGAAATTTTCCCTTTTTTTTGCGTTGCTTTTTCCGCACTGAGCGGATCGCCTCTTGTTCAGCATCTGAAGGCCAGGTGGTGAAGTCTCAGAGGGCAGTGTGGAAGAGTGGTGAGCTATTAAGTCTCAGCACAAACGGGGTGGCTGTAGCTCTGGAGGCAGAGCAGGTCCTCCACTAATTGAAGGTTGGTGGTTCAATTCCTAGCTGCTCCAGTCTGGATGCCAAAGAATCCTTGTGCAAGTCGCACTCCAACACATCCACTGTGAGTGTGAATGTTGTATAAAGCACTTTGAACTCAAAGTAGAGTAGAAGAGCACTATATAAGAACCAGTCTGTTTATCATTGACTGCAGTGGGGTCACCAAGTGCAAAGGTACATGGTGTGGAACGCTCAGTAACAGCAGAGTTGTGTGCACCTGGAGCTTCATGGCTCCTGTAGGTGGCCCAGTGTTTTTGCCAGCATAGTGTATACAGTTGTGGTCAGAAGTTTACATGCACTCAGCATGGCCATGGATGTCATGGTAAATTTGGGTTTTCAATGATTTCTTTGAACTGTTCTTTTTCCAGAGTGGAATGATTGTACAGCATCCACATTTAATGACTGAAAAACCAGAATTACATAAATTTATTTTTCATTCTTTCTAATCCACACAAGCGTGTGTGGGAAAAGGGTCAGTAAGTAAAAATGATGTGAAAATTGGAAATTGATGAGTAAACATCTTGTCAACTGTACTGCTGGATGGTGGAGGGCTTTAAACAACAGGCAGTAATGCGGGACAGCAGTGGCACTGAAGTGTCAGCAGCTTAAACACACCACCAAACTGGGATAGTGTGCTGGTGTGTGATGTGAGGAGAGTGAGGCATCTTAGGAAGTGTGATGTAGTACAGTACAAGCTGCCTGTCTGAAGTAAGTTGCAAGCTTCTCTCCATTAATACACAACACAAGCCATGTTGGTCTCATCAGTGATGTTATGATCCGTTTGCACCAGTCACAGCAGACCATATTAGCCTACCTGACAGCAGGTTACTCATGAGCTATGCTGACTGTCATGGTAAAATGCACCTTTCATCTCACTGATATTGTTTAAAGGATCATTCTTTGAGTGAACTGCCCACCTATGTACAGGGGTTGGACAATGAAACTGAAACACCTGTCATTTTAGTGTGGGAGGTTTCATGGCTAAATTGGACCAGCCTGGTGGCCAATCTTCATTAATTGCACATTCCCCCATTAAGAGCAGAGTGTGAAGGTTCAATTAGCAGGGTAAGAGCACAGTTTTGCTCAAAATATTGCAATGCACACAACATTATGGGTGACATACCAGAGTTCAAAAGAGGACAAATTGTTGGTGCACGTCTTGATGGCGCATCTGTGACCAAGACAGCAAGTCTTTGTGATGTATCAAGAGCCACGGTATCCAGGGTAATGTCAGCATAGCACCAAGAAGGATGAACCACATCCGACAGGATTAACTGTGGACTCAAGAGGAAGCTGTCTGAAAGGGACGTTTAGGTGCTAACCTGGATTGTATCCAAAAAACATAAAACCATGGCTGCCCAAATCACGGCAGAATTAAATGTGCACCTCAGCTCTCCTGTTTCCACCAAAACTGTCCGTCGGGAGCTCCACAGGATCAATATACACGGCCGGGCTGCTATAGCCAAACCTTTGGTCACTCGTGCCAATGCCAAACGTCAGTTTCAATGGTGCAAGGAGCGCAAATCTTGGGCTGTGGACAATGTGAAACATGTATTGTTCTCTGATGAGTCCACCTTTACTGTTTTCCCCACATCCGGGAGAGTTACGGTGTGGAGAAGCCCCAAAGAAGCGTACCACCCAGACTGTTGCATGCCCAGAGTGAAGCATGGGGGTGGATCAGTGATGATTTGGGCTGCCATATCATGGCATTCCCTTGGCCCAATACTTGTGCTAGATGGGCGCGTCACTGCCAAGGACTACCGAACCATTCTGGAGGACCATGTGCATCCAGTGGTTCAAACATTGTATCCTGAAGGTGGTGCCGTGTATCAGGATGACAATGCACCAATACACACAACAAGACTGGTGAAAGACTGGTTTGATGAACATGAAAGTGAAGTTGAACATCTCCCATGACCTGCACAGTCACCAGATCTAAATATTATTGAGCCACTTTGGGGTGTTTTGGAGGAGCGAGTCAGGAAACGTTTTCCTCCACCAGCATCACATCGTGACCTGGCCACTATCCTGCAAGAAGAATGGCTTAAAATCCCTCTGACCACTGTGCAGGACTTGTTTATGTCATTCCCAAGACGAATTGACGCTGTATTGGCCGCAAAAGGAGGCCCTACACCATACTAATAAATTATTGTGGTCTAAAACCAGGTGTTTCAGTTTCATTGTCCAACCCCTGTATGTGTGGTACAGTAATAGTGGGAAAAACATTTATCCTTATTGTGAGACGTTCTTTTAAAGGATGAAAATTATATTTAGAATCAGACGAGGATTCAAAAATGTTACAGACAAACTCAGACAGACAACTGTTTCTCTCATAGTCCAGCGAGCTCAGTCATGATCTGTCAGTTTCAAGATTATTTTAACAGGTTTATGATCCATCTTGGAGTTTTCTGTCAAAGTGGGTTTTGAATTTTTGAATGGTACAGTGCCTCACCATGTGGCACAGCTAGAGTGGAGAGAGGAAAAAAATTAATTAGAAAAAGAATGAATGCTCAGCCTGAAAACAAAACAAAAAAAAAGTGAGTGCATGTGTGTGAATCAAACCTGGGAGATAAACATAGCAGCTCAGAGCTCATCAACATTTGGCTGTACACAGTTAGATACGACTGTCACATTCTGCTTTTAATGTCTGCTTAATTTAAACAGCTCTAAACACCTTTCTTTAACAGCTTGCACAGCATCATCCCATCATTCCAGCCTCCCACTGCCTCCACTTATTTTCTTACAGCTAACACTTTCAACACTAGCTTTGATCAACATATGTTCTCACTGGCTATAACTGAAAATAATCACTGTGCTGTGAGGACATCATCAAAATATGTTGAAGGCATTCTTAAACGTAACATCTATGTAGAACCTCCTCAAATACACTGAAGTACCAGAAGAGTTTTAGTCTTGTGGGCGCTCATTCTGGTATTACACAGTTCTCATCTGACAAATCAGCATAGCCACACAGACCTTTAGCCCAGAGGCCAGCACCTTAATGACATTTATAGAAATATATTATGATCTGACATTAATACATTTCAATTCAATTCAATTTTATTTATATAGCACCAAATCACAACAAACAGTCACCTCAAGGCGCTTTGTATTGTGGGTAAAGACCCTACAATAATACAGAGAAAACCCAACAGTCAAAACGACCCCCTATGAGCAGCACTTGGTGACAGTGGGAAGGAAAAACTCCCTTTAACAGGAAGAAACCTCCATCAGAACCAGGCTCAGGAAGGGGGGGTCATCTGCTGGGACCGGGTGGGCTGGTCGCAGCAGATGGTCTTATGTGGTCTAATGTGCAATTTTTAGCACAGTTACAGTTTATACACTGAAGCATCTAGTTTTACTTTATGAGAACTCCAAAATACAGATTTTGAATCATCCCTTTGAAACAGGCTGACATACAGTATACTGCAGAGTTCTGTGAGACCTAACGAGTCAGCACCTAAAAATGACTGTAATAATAATAATAATAATAATAAATCAGTAACATATAAAAATCAAGGACTGAAATGGGTGAAAGTCTGAGCTTTACCAACACACTGCTATACTGTCATCTCAAGGCACTTTATAGGACTACTTCAGAGAACTAGTCCTGAAGAGTACTAAATAAAACTTGATGAAGACAGCTCAGGTTGTGTTGTAAAAGAAAGGTGGTCATCCCAAATATTGTCTCTCTTTTCATCAGAATTGTATAAACTGTTTTTGCCTTTTACTCTTTTGTATTTCCATGTATGTTTGTACATGTTTAAAAAATTATTTCCCTTTTTCCCATCAAAATATAATGAAATGAAGGGCGGCATAGGCCTTTCACACAGCAGTGTATGTCATAAACGTAATGTTAAAGAAGTCAAAGAAAACTTTTCTTTAAAACTTCAAAAAGCATACATTTGGTTGGTGAACTAGTTGGGATGTACTGGTTAGCCATGTCTCACTGTCACAGTATTTTTAAAAATGGGCCTGACATGGCTTTCAGCTTCTGTGGTTTATAATCTATACTGAGGCAGACTTCCAGGACTTTTCCAGGACTTCCAGGAGGGCTGGCTGGCTTTCTGAACTGAAAAAATGTTCTTTCCCACTCATTATGATGCTTCATGCAACATTGATTGGCAGCCAATAAAAATATTTCCTCAATGCTTTCTCCAGTTCTCACATTCTCAAATTTTTTCCCAACGTTCCCAAACTATCTTTATGTGCAAGAAAATAAAAGGAAAAGGCCTCTCGTTTAGTTTGTCTCTGTATTTCTAACAAAATAAGAGGTGGAAGGAGGAAAAAAATGTCTAAAAAGAGCAGGAAGTGGAGGCAGTGATATTTTAGATGTTTGGGTGGTTAGCTCAGGCTGGGACTACTTTGGGAAAAGAAGGCCACACACAAATCCACAAACACACACACACACACACGCACAAACTTTTAGTCATTTCAAGAGCCTCCTTCAGAGCTGTTTTTGTTTAGCTGGCTCTGCATATTTAACGCCTTCGGTCACCACGTGCACAAATGTGTACGTCACGTTCTATAGTTATATATTGTACTGTGATATTCATATTCTGATATCTCCTACCTAACAAGATTATGTAGGCAGAAGTTGGATTTTTTCCACCAATAAGGAGATGTCTGTCTGTCTCTCTGTCTCCATTACTCCATGTAACTGTCTCTCTTTCTCACCTTCACTCCCTCCAGACTGCATTTCCCCCCTTTTATGGCCCCTCCTGATGGAGCCTGGCTCTAACTGTGGTTACTGTAGTTCCTTTCTCCAAACTATCAAAGTCTGTTTTCTATCAAACTCCTAACTATGAGAAGATCAATATCAGGTTCCCCAGTCAACATGACTCAGCATCTGGTGCTTGTCACCATCCACAGGCAAACAGATCTCAGATCAGGTCCAGTGTTTCAAACAGCCAGACTATGGTCTTCACCCTCATCCTCCAGGATAAAATTAGCATAACCATGTGGAGAGACACCAGAAGGAGGTCTGGCAGCAGCTGTATTATATCCTTAATGTGCCTTATTCAAGTTAAAAAAGAAGCTCTCATCACTGGGACATGCCAGCTGTCCAGCCTGAGTGTCTACAGTTGGAACAAGAATGCAAAGTCCTGCATCCACACTCAGCTCTCCTCCTTTCCATGTCAGCTCCTTAGATTCAAACCACATCCCCTCTACAGCCACCGAAGGACAAACACACTGAGAGCAGTGATTTCCTCAGATCAACACTGACAAGATACAAAAGACGCAAAGCAGGCTAAAGGAGTGTGGCTGAATTTTAATGCAGAACCTTAAGTTCATAACCACCTCTACGGCAAAAATTGGTATACCAATCAAACATTTTGCTGAATAATGACAAGAATAGCATTTAACATTAACCATGAAACATTCCTGTAGATCTCATGTACAGGTATTTGGGTCCTGTAGTTTTATTCAGCAGTTTAACAGTAACTTAATCACACTGAGTCTGTGTATCATGCAATGGGCAGAAAAATGATTGAACTCTTAAAAAGAGTGGGACGGGATAAAACAATTTTGGACAGTCTGAAGAACAAGTAAGAAAGCATTAATGTGCAAAGGAGGGTGTAATAAACTCTGCTAAAAGCTGCAGAAGCCAAAACAGATAAATTTAACAGCTGTTTTCAGTTTCTAAAGGTTCCTTTCAACATGTTCCACTTTTAAAATGCCTCACATAACTGTTCACTACAAACTGTATTAGAGACAGATAGCCAAACAAGAAAACAGCAGTCATGGTCATATTTACCACTTTCAATTTACAGATCAGTGACCTTCCTGGCACTCCTAAATGGAATTGGTCTCTTTTGTGTTTATATCAGTCAGCCGCTCTCTGACAGCAGATAACGGTTAGGGATTCTGCATCATAAGAAACAGGCTGGCGTGACAGGAAGGGGGGACTGAAGAGCAAACAAGAAATGAAAAAAGGAGAAACAGTGACAGACACCTGGAAAGTTGTCTAACTCCCAACGAGGCTGGCTGATCTGCTGAAGGCAGTACACTGGAAGTCATTCTAAGGTCAAGTCTCCACAGGATGCTGTTTGCCAAGTGTCATGAATGCATGCATAAAAAATAAGCAGCTTCAGCTCGTATGGATGAGTCACAGTGAATTCAGCTGACTTAAATGACTGCATGTCTCTTAAAACACATCAGGAAATTGAAAAAGTTCTAAAGTCTCTTTACCATGTGTTACTGCTAAGTATAATCGAGCAGCATACTCCTCTTCCTCCTCCTCCTCCTCTTCCTCTGAGTTAGGCTCAGCTGCGTTGCCTAACAGTGGGTTGTCATGTGGATTAGCTGACTGTGGATGTGATTGGTCAATGACAGATGGGCAGGAGGGGGAGGGCATGAGAGAACCTATGGAAGAAAAAAAGGAATGATGAATTTGGAGAATGGATAAACGTAACATTGAAATCTTTATAAAAAAAAAAGAAGAAGAGAAAGAAATGACTGAACAATGAAATATGGTGATGCTCGCAGATGGTGTGACTTAAAACTGTACCCGACTGTCTGCTGTGGCTATACTCAGCACATACATTAGGAGGTGTGTATCCTCTGTACTACACGGTACTGAAAAAAGGCTCGTGGATAAATGAATCTCATCTGAGTAGATATAAGTAATAAGAACCAATTAGACAGCATCTGCATCATCATCAGTTATACTGACTTGAGAATGAAAAAGGATGGTCAGTCACAGCCCCAGGTAAACTGTCTATATGTTGTAGCTGCGTGAGACCAATCTCACAAGCAGAGTGTGCAAAATCAATCGTTTATCAATCAGGTAACCTTGGCATTTAGTGACTTCTGAATGCTAAATGGCTCTGCTCTTTGCTTGGGCATGTATGTATTTGTGTTTGGCAGTCTGTGTGTGTTTTATCCAGACGGACCACTGCTTGGACTCCATATTAATGTGCAGCCACAAAAAACAACAACAAACAAAAAAACTAACAAAAAAATGACAATTAAAAATTCCTGTTATGGCTCACAGATAAAAATGTGTTATGTCTCTTTCTCAGTCTCTCTCACACATTTGTGAGCGAGGAGGAGGAAAGTGAAACCACAAACAGCACTGAGAAAGACCTGCAGTCCTGTTTGGCTGAGCATTTATACGAAGACTGACTGCAATTCACCTTCCTTAAACTCTGGCCCTTTCTCATTAAGATCCACACGGAGATAAACAATTCTATTACATCAAGGACAAAATGGTTTTCACATTAATCATTTAATTAATGACATATATCCAGACATTTACAGATGTGGACAAAATTGTTGGTGCCCTTCCATTAAAGAAAGAAAAACCCACAATGGTCACTGAAATAACATGAAATGGACAAAAGTAACAATAAATAAAAATGTATTGAAAATGAACTCATGAAAATCAGACATTGTGTTTGAATTTTGGTTCAACAGAATTATTTTAAAATAAAGAAAGAAAGAACAAACTTAAAAAACTGGCCTGGACAAACCTGATGGTACCCCAGAGACCATGTTAAACTGAGGGGTGTCCTGTAAGTACCATCACAGGGGTCTTTAAAGTTGTAATCAGTCAGTTTTAAGAGGTGAAAAGTGGTCACTGTGCTGTTTGCATCATGGTGTGTATGACACTGAACGTGGACCACAGACAGCTGAGCAGAGAGCTGTCTCAGGAGATGAGAGAGACAATTGGTGACAGACAGGTTAAAGGTAAAGGCTACAAGCAGCTGGGTGTTCCTCTGACCACAGCTGCACACACTATTCAGAAGTTCAAGGTCCACAAGACTGCAGCCAACCTCCCTGGACACGGCCTCAAGAAGAAAACCGATGGCAAATTAACGAGACAGTTAATATGAATGGAGAGCCCATAACAGTTTCCATAGAGGTCAGAGGTGATCTCCAAGGTCAAGGCACATCAGTGTCAGATCGCACCATGCCTCTCTGTTTGAGCCAAAGTGGACTTAATGGTAGACGGCTGAGAAGGAACCACTGTTGAAAGCAAATCATAAAAAAGCCAGAGTGGAATCTGTCAAAATGCATATTGATAAGCCACAAAGCTTCTGGGAGAGCGTCCTTTAGACAGATGAGACAAAACTGTGAGTCCTGATGTAATTCCTGTTGAACATCTGTGGAAGGAGCTGAAACTCCAATCTGGAAAAGGGTCCCCTCAAACCCGAGACAGCTGAAGCAGTTCAAGTTAATTTTTAGTACATTTTTATTTCTGTCAGTTTCAAGTTATTTCAGTGATCTTTGTGAATTTTTCTGTCTTTAACAGAAGGACAACAAACATTTTGTCACTGTCTTTACACACAAACACGTCCACTGTATGCCCCGTGTCTGCCCCAGAAAGCTGTTCATCTGGCTGTAGTATTTTCAGTGGAGAAATGTTCTGTCACCCATCCAAGTGACTTCAGTGTCAGCTGGCTGCAGGTTTCCCAGCCTTATAAACAGTAGAACAGGTCAAACTGTGGAAGCCATGGGACACCCATGTTTCTGCCTTGTGTGTGAAATACGTGGATTAAAGCCACAGACACACACTCAGTGTTGAGGGTGGTCCCGTTGTAGAGGGTGGGATCATCAAACAGAACAGAATCAACTTCCTGGGATTTCCTTACCTGGATGATTGAGCATGCATCAAGACACCCAATGCTGACATTTATTCAGAGTTTTGCAGTTTAAGGCTAAACCTACAGCAGAGCAGGTCTAAGCAAACAGATCTACAATGACATGAGGCTGGTGGATCTTTTACTAGAATGCCTTTTGGCTTATTTCTTTCACTGCCACTGAAAATCACATGAATGTTGCATTTTCTAATAAATAAATCTAGCCCCCACCTCCAGGGGGAGTTCGTAGATTAAAAAATAAAAAAGCCTGGTGACTTTGCAGGAGCAACATAAGTGTTACATGTAGGCAATATTAAATAGCAGACATGGTTTGCATACAAAATTTATGCAGACCTGATCAGTACGACATTGGTTGTGAATGGAATGTGTTTCACCTGGACCGATCATCCTGTAACATTTTAACGGGTTTTCAAACAAACATGCCTGACACTGTTTTACTGTCACTATCATTATCACAATACATACTTCCATATTCATTATTCTATAACAGTCAAAGTTTTAAGAGACTTTTTCAACCTGAGAGGAATTAAATCCTGGGGCATGTATTATATTATGAGGCTAAATTTCATTTGATCCTTAAATATTTCAGTCATGTCTGGAAAAAAGGGCTTTTCCCAGAATTATAGCTTTCTTGTTCAGCAGTGACAGTCCTATCAAACCATCAGAACACTTAGTGATGGACGCTGCTCTCGCCTTGTCATTACCTCAATTTTTCTTTCCTCCTTTCTTCTTCTAGCACTTGGTGTGTGCAGGACTGAGTCCAACTAACCTGCAGTGTGTATGTGACAGCTCTCATGTCAGCTAGGTAACACCAAACCTTATCTTTAATGCTACAAAGGCAATCATTTTTACATCACAAAGAAATCAAAGTGTTGGTACAAAATACATTTGTTTTGGATTATATTTGCACAGGAGCTACTTGTTTCAGTTTTTCTGAGATGCTGACTCTCATTATGTGAAGCAAAGTCTCAGCATCCTAAACCAGTTTGTTCAATCAGTCAATCACCATCCATCTATCCATCTTCGGATGGATGGATGCATGGTGCCTGGAGCCTATCCCAGCTGCCACGGGGCGAGAGGCGTGGCACACCCTGTACCTGTCACCAGCCTGTCGCAGGGCCAACACAGAGATTCACACTCACACCTAAAGGCAATCACCAAGTAACCCAATCTCACTGTACAGGTTTCACCTAGAGTCCATTTCTATGTTGAGTTTTTGTAATTTTTGTAGATTTGCTGTGTGTTATCATTTTGACTGGTTGTGAGGGCGAAGCCACTGTGCAGATTTTATGATAAACAATGCCAAATAGAGCCTGCATTTCTAGCACAGTCACACTAAGGAACTATTTTATTTCAAGGTATTTCATAATCATACAAAACATGAAACAATTAAGCCTTTTTTTTTGTATGTTAGTGTGTGTGTGTGTGTGTGTGTGTGTGTGTTCAGAACGCATGGAGTACCAGATGCCAGTTTTCCTCTACTAGAGGGTTTGGATTCTGAGCCAAGCCACATCCATTCTTTTCTAAAAAATAAGCTGGTACGTCTGACACACACACACACACACACACACACACACACACACACACACACACACACACACCATTATTTTATTTATTTATTTTTTGAATATACTAGATGCATTTTTCTACACTCTGATAGTTCAAAGGTCAAAGAACTCGAACTCACAAATATCTGAATGTGTTTAACACACTAAAAGGTTAAAGCTGCTTTGTGCTCCATAGCCAAACAGTGAAGAAGAGGCATTGTTTTGTGACATTAAGGGCTAATGTCCAGAAAGGAAAGCTGGATGAGACCAAACACTGGAGGTGATGATGAAATACCTGAGAGCTAATGTCTCCTAGTCTGTGAGTAGAATGCTGAGCAGGATTTCCATCCCGGTCGCACCAAAAATCTCTCCTCTCAACCAAAAAGTAAACCCCCATCCTAAAAATCACTTTAATGTTTAACCCAAACGCTTCAGTTCTTAGTGCTTATTGCTCTCTGGCCTATGCTTTTCCCCAAAATCCAGATGCATTGTAGTGGAGTATGGGAAAAAGCTCCTAGTTGACATTCTCTGTTTCTCCTTGCTCTCAGTCAATCTTCATATCAAAGACAGCCTGGTAGAATGAACTGATACAGGGATTACAGAAAGAAGCAAAGGAGAGAGTGGGAGGGTCTGAAATACTGCTTTTAGGCCTTTACTTTGTCCACTTTACCAGAACAGTGTGTACAGTAAGTACAGTATAAATGTGTGTGTAGTGTATTGATAGTAAATGGGTCACAGCCAGATATTAAGACTATCAGGAAAGTCCACTGCAGTTGGGCCTGTTTACTCTGGAGGAAAATGGTGCTAAGCTCATCTATGACTGCCTAAGGACTTGCTGTTAAGACACAGGAAAGAGCTTCGGCTCAGTGTCTGACCTGACGCTGTCTGAACTCCACAGATGTAAGGTTTGGCTGCTCGTGATCTGTCCAGTTTCCCATTTCAGTCTTGAAAGAAAGATTCCAATCAGGAGGTTAATGGAAACTAATAAACCTGAAGTCCTACTGAAGAATCTGATAGGTGCAACCTGCAGAGTGAGGGAGGCTGAGTGTATGAACACAAAATACCTCCATATGCCCCCCACACTCAGCCTCCCTCCCCTCTCTTTTCTCTATTCCTGTGGCTCAGGGAGGGAGGATGAAGAAGAGGAGGAAGAGAAAGAGCAGAAGTCAGGATATAATAGGCTGGGATAAGAGCTACAGACAGAGGGCAAACACAGAATAGATATAGTACAAACTGACACAGCAACAATCCCACATCTGTGTATATGAAGACTTCACATGTAAAAATCTCTTTTTCTGGTTTTAAATCAACTTTTTGTTCAGGTTCACTTTAAGGACAATGAAATGATCACTCACTGTCACTCAGAGAAATGTCTTCACTTACAGTGACACCAAATGACAGCACACTAACAATAAACGAAAAGAAAGCAAAGAGAATATTGCACAATAACTACACCATACACCATACACCATACACCATACACCAAACATAATAAAATATACTGTACTGATGTCGTGTCAGGTAGTTTCAGTTACTGACAAAGGGCAGTGGTGTTTAGAGGTTTTTGCCAACAATCCTCAACTATGAAGAGACTCAGTGCAGGACTTAAAATGATAAATCTTTGTCTTAGGATTTTCTTTTGTTTGCCATAAGACTTGCAGGGTTAATTAAGGAATCCCCCCAAATCTGGTATCAGTAGTTCATCAGCCAACCTTTATAGTGGTGATGGCCTGATAGACAACACATTGTTACCCCAGTTCAAAAATGACATAACAACTTTTAGGATAACGTCTCAAAGCCAGAGAGAAAGCACAACGTAATCTTTACAATACAACAACTGAAGCTGTGAGCAGTGCAGGTGGCACGTGCTATTGCACCACTTTCAGAATAATAATCTCATCTTCTGTGGCTTGTTTACTTCGGGATGTTTTGCTTATAAATTAAATACGGTCTTGGAAAAAGATTTCACAGCGTTGTGTTGCTTTGGAGAGCTTCAGAGAGACGTGTTTGACAGAAACAGGAGCAATCTGGGGTCAGATGCTGACACGTGCACTTCAGGAAAAGGCTGGCGTACGTCACCGCAGTGAGACAGTCTGCAGATGTTTTTAACCTTGTCTGGAAAAGCAACCGTGTGTGCGCTGTTGCATGTGTATTTGTGTGTCTGGAACACCTGGCCACTCCTCATTCTTCATCCCTGCATGACTTGATTTTGGCAGATGCACATCGTTGGTGTCCTGAGGTGGCTCCCCCGCTCTCCTTCACTCTACTGTTTTAGTTTTCTTCCTGTGAGCTACTGGACAGCTTGAGCTGTGAGCAGCCATCTTCTACTTTCCTTCACAAACTTTCCCTCAATAAATCAGTAATAGATGCAAATCAGCAAAGTTACAGTTGCTAAATCCTGAGAGAATTTGCTTTTCTGAAGCAGATAAAGTCATTTAAAGTTAGTACACCATATACAGCTACACCACAAGCATGAATACACAGTGGGTACACATCGAAGTTCTCCCTGTTCAGCAGCCAAACAGCTGTAGAGGCCTGATAGTGATGATCAATAATGTCACTTCAACAACTGCTCATATTCCTGACAACCAACATCAGAACCTTCTTCTTCACCGGCACCGAAGTAAAACAGCTTTGTAGGAGAAACTCTACAGAGCTGAGTTTGACCCCAGAAACAAAATCTGTTTGTGGACAAACAATAACATGCTTTTGATCAAAAAATAATGTCAATTATTTCAACAGCAATAGACAGAATAAAATAACAACAGCTGATTTGCACCGTACGCCACAACACTAACTTATTCACCATCAGTTTGTATATGTGTTGGACTGCAGCTGGTAGTGACGACCGCCACAACAATCTCCACACCAGCGGAGCCTGTTCGTTTAGCTGATTGGTGGTGACTGAATTTTCAAAATAAAAGTGAAGGGGTTGTCGATCATAAATTATTAATTAAGTCTTCAAATATAGTCTAAGTGAAACATAAAAAGAGTGTTTATATTTGTGGGGTTAATTTGATTTAATGAGCTTTATTATTCCATTTGAAGAGCCAGATATTCTGAGAGGTTTCCAAGATTCTCCGATTTTATTAGCTGCATCTACGGCGTGAACATGCTGTCGAGTTAACATTAAAGTTTTTTGTGGAACAGACGCCACCAATGCCAAGGTTATGACAATAGCTCGACTTTCCCCCTTAAAAACAGCTGAGCTAAGCAGTTAATGCAAAAATATTTATAAAATCCTTTGAATTAAAGCTGAAAGTCTGCACTTCAATCAGAGACTGACTGTTTGAGGCAAAACTAACAAACCTAACTGTACCTTTGGACTGTGAGTCACTCAATCAATTTAAATTAAAGCCAACTTTATGTACATAGATCCACATCACAGCAGTTAGACTATCATCTCAAGGCAGTTTCTATTGTTAGGTAAAGGCTACAATATTACAGAGAGAACCCCTGTATGGGCAGCCCCAGGCCAGAGTGGGGGGAGTAACTCCCTTTTAACAGGAAGAGACCTCTGAGAACAGGCCCGGGCTCGGGGGGAGTGGGAGAAAGAGAAGACATTAAAAAGAAGCACGCAGAGAACAAATACATGAGCACAGTACAAGTAACAATACTTTGTTTTTTTATAACTAGCTTAGAGTTTATAAATACTTGAAAGATCCAGCTTCTGCCCCCACTCTTCTGTCCTAGGGCCCAACAGAGGATTAACATGCAGTGCAGTGGAAACCCCCCCAAAACAAAACAATACAATAAAAAAAAAAAAAACATAAAATGGCACAAAGTACAGAGTTAGTGTCATAATGCTGTCCTCTGCAGTTTTCAAGTGCATTATAATGACTTCAGCTAGTCGGTGACTCCTGCCTCAACCAGACTTCAGTATGTGGGCTCACAGGTGGTAACAGGAAGTACATTTTATTAGGACTGCTTCCAGTTAAAGTCAAACAGGCTTCATTATGACCACTAGAAACAAATATAGTTTGCAAAGGCATTAATCAGCTTATACACTATGCTGCATAAAAGGGATTTTGATTATAACACCGTGAAATGTTGTATTTCTTATATGAATTTTTAAACAGTAACGAAAAACAACTTGTCACTGAAAGGCTGATTGGATGACTGCAGTTTTCCATAGAACATGTGGCCTGGAACTACAAAATCAGAGTACTCTGTGTCACATACGTATATATAGAACCAACACTAACCCGAGCAAAAAATCTATTTGTAGGCACGTCGCACAGCAGGATCACTCACAGTGTAAGAACAGGGAGGATGTGTGTGTGCGTGTCTAAGCAGTTAATCATCAGTGTCAAATAGACAGTTTATGTGTGAGTGTGTGTCACAAATCATTAACGATGCGTTAAGCACACACATGCTAATTAGATAAAGAGCTGCGTCCTTTATACATCACACACGTGGACACATTTTCGATTCATGCTAGATAACACTTTTGCCGTCATGTACCTTTCCTGTATGCACCGACTGCAATAACTGAGGAACAGACAAAATGACACAGTGCAGCAACTGTTCTCTTCTTAAAGAGCAATTCTGATCTAAAATCTGGAGGAAAAATGGGTTGAATGAAAAGAAAAAGAGCGAGAAACTCGAGTGTGGTAATGTGGTGTCTGTAACTGTCAGTCTGCCTCCTTCTGCCTCTTTTTTTTATACATTTGTGAGATCATGTCAGCCTTTTGTTGGAGCACTGCAGGCTGGTACTAAGCCACTCTATCCCCTGGGCACAGTTTCAGTAACAGCATCATGATGGAAAGACCCATGCTAAACACCCTCAGTAATCATTCGAGTGTAGAGGAGAAACTGTGAGAGAAACAAAAACAAACAAACAACAACAATTAAAAAAACCACATAAACTCCACCACTATGCTGAGTAGAGCTCACGTTTTCTTCTTCCATTGTCACTGTGTTTGGCTAAACACTGTCCAAGTGGGGCAATTTGATGTTAACAAACTGTGTCAGAAAGACTGTGCTACAATGACTAAACATAAACCGGTGTGTGTTCCATGGAATATGGCGGCCAGCCTAATCCATGCTGTGGTGTTTTGCATAACAGGTGTTGCACTGCCATGTTAAAAAGAAAAGCAAATGTAGTGCAATCATAATATTTCCATGAAACACTCAGGTGTATAATCAAGCAACATGCATACGAATGGACAAACACATAAATGCACGCACACATATGGTGTAACTTGTCCCATGACGTCAGAGGTTTTCTGCTAATGTGCCCTTTGGAGGAATGATTTATACGTGTGTGGTATAAATTAGGCCATCCATAGGGAACAACACAGAGGAGAGCAATACATTACCCTCTCTTTCAACAGACACACTGTGTGCCTCCTCAGAGAGAGAGAAGCAGCAGACAGCCAAATATCGCCTGATCTCTCCGAGATGAATTAAGAAAGTGTCAACTTTGAGATTAACATCACAATTAGACACAAAACAGGCAATGGTACTTTCTTATTTTCTGGAGAATTTTAGTCGATCACTGCCTTACTGAATGACTGACTTTCAATTGTATTCTCCACAATGAGGCTCAGGTGTACCAAACCCCTGTTAAAAACCAACCCACCAACCAACCAACCAACCCACCCACCCACCAACCCACCAACCAACCCACCAACCAACCCACCAACCAACCCACCAACCAACCAACCAACCAACCCACTAACCAACCAACCAACCAACCAACCCACCCACCAACCAACCAGCCAACCCACCAACCAACCAACCCACCAACCAACCAACCAAAGATGTGACTGACAAACAGGACCAAGAATAGCGCAGCCCAGAGATCATATTGTTCTTTTATAATTTGGGGGACATGTTGAAGGACAGTCAGTCAGTGAGCAGAACTCTTGTCAAAGAACCATAGGACAGCAGGATTAACGGGGGTGCTGGCTAGTTAGGGTTTACTTTTATCCTAATACAGATCACACTTTCTCATCCTTGTACATTGGCCACGGGCATTGGGGAATGCAGAGGCCTGAAAGGCCTGGCTCCACAGAGACAAACCAGGTCAAAGAGGCCAAAGAAATAAATAAATAATGCATGCAGCATAACACACACACAAACACTCAGACACTCTCCTTTTGTCTTGAGTGACTGCTCTGCTTTTGCCTTAAGGTTGACAGTGACCTCCAAGGCAAGTCTCTCTCCCTCAATATCTGCATGTGTCATTTGCTGACCTTACAAGAACTCAGGGCAACCCCCCTGGCCCTAGTCTGCCTCAGGCTGACATCATGTTGTGTATGCAGCAAATCCACACGTACATTGGATGACTTCTATGTGGCAACAGAAAGCAACGTGCAGGATCTCAAGTGGCTGCTGTGTGCTACTTCAAACCAACAACATCTGAGTAGTTCTGAATCATTTAAGCATCTGAAACGAGTCATTTACTTAATGATTAGTAAAAAAAAAAAAAAATTGTAGCTTGACTGCAAGATTAAAAAAAAAATCCAAACATGGTCTATTAATTATCAAGCTCACTTTGCCATTGTCCAAAAAATGTAATACCAATACACTATCTAGGCTTCATCACCAAATTTTCATTTTATTAGCTGATTAGTATGACATAGCATATTAAATGTCATACAGATTCTTATTGGTATAGTGTGAATAATGTATACACAAAGGTGCTGTGGTAGATAGTTTAACACACTGTAAATAAAATGAGACTGTGATGATTAGTGTTTCCTCAACTTCTGCTGGATCATTTTGCTCTGTTCACTGACCAAATGAAATCATCACACATCTGTCAATGAAAGCATTAATCTCTCAGTGTCTGAGTACAGCATGTGTGGCCAGCACAATGTATCTAACCAGCCTGTGTGTGTGTATGTGCGTGTGTGTGTGTGTATAATACACAGTATTTTCACTTTGTGTGCGCAGCAAAGCAGAACAGATGGTACTATGCAGATCACCAGTTGCAATAATTGTCTGCATTTCACTAATTCATAATTATCCTGATTGCTACATGCTGCCGGAATGACTGTGACATGTGTCACATGTCACAGTCATTCAGTCTGTGCTCATTATAATGGTGCACGTTCACTGTGCTCACATCCAACTCCCATATATATGGTACCAGTCCAAAGTTTGGACACACGTAACTATGCATATGAATGGGTGTGTCCAGTGTGTGTGTGTGTGTGTGTGTGTGTGTGTGTGTGTCCTTTCCAGCTGCTCTCTGAGCCCTTGGTATTTATCGAGCTTCTTGTGTTCCTTCTTCTTGATGTTCCCATCACTTGGTATTGCAACGTCTATCACTACGACCTTCTTCAGCTGTTTGTCCACCACTACGATGTCCGGTTGGTTAGCCACCACAAGTTTGTCTGTCTGTATCTGGAAGTCCCACAGGATCTTAGCTCTGTTGTTCTCAACCACCCTTGGGGGCGTGTCCCATTTTGACCTCGGGACCTCCAGGTCATACTCAGCACAGATGTTCCTGTATACTATGACGGCCACTTGGTTATGGCGTTCCATGTATGCCCTGCCTGCTAGCATCTTGCACCATGCTGTTATGTGCTGGATTGTCTCAGGAGCATCTCTGCACAGCCCGCACCTGGGGTCCTGCCTGGTGTGGTACACCCCAGCCTCTATTGATCTTCTACTTAGAGCTTGCTCTTGTGCTGCCATGATTAGTGCCTCTGTGCTGTCTGTCAGTCCAGCCTTGTCCAGCCATTGGTAGGATTTCTCTATGTCAGCCACTTTTTCTATCTGCCGGTGGTACATGCCGTGCAGAGGCCTGTCCTTCCATGATGGTTCCTGTCCTTCATCCTCTTCTTTCTTGGGTTTCTGCTGCCTGAGGTACTCACTAAGAACATGATGCTTTGTGGCCATCTTCCTGATGGTCCTCATGGATCTTCATTGTTTCATCTAGGACAGTGGTTATGACACTCACTAGTCCTCGTCCTCCTTCCTTCCGTTTACCGTACAGTCTCAGGGTGCTGGATTTGGGGTGAAACCCTCCATGCATGGTAAGGAGCTTTCTTGTCTCGACATCAGTGGCTTCCATCTATTCCTTTGGCCAGCTTATTATCCCAGCAGGGTATCTGACAGGTGGCAGGGCATAGATGTTGATTGCCCAGATCTTGTTCTTCCCATTCAGCTGACTCTTCAGGACGTGCCTTACTCTCTGCAGGTACTTGGAGGTTGCAGCTTTCCTAGCGGCCTCTTCATGGTTCCCATTTGCCTGTGGGATTCTAAGGTACTCGTATCTGTCCTCAATGTCTGCAATGTTTCCTTCTGGTAGTGTAATCCCCTCAGTTCTGACTACCTTTCCTCTCTTAGTTACCATCCAACTACACTTCTCCAGTCTGAATGACATGCCGATATCATTGCTGTAGATCCTGGTGGTATGGATCAGTGAATCGATATCTCGTTCACTCTTAGCATACAGCTTGATGTCATCTATGTACAGGAGGTGGCTGATGTTTGCTCCATTCCATAGTCGGTATCCATAGCCAGTCTTGTTGATGATCTGGCTGAGGGGATTCAGGCAGAACAGCAGTGGGGACAGGGCGTCTCCTTGGTAAATCCCACACTTGATGTTGACTTGTGCAATGGGCTTGGAGTTGGCCTCTAGTGTTGTTCTCCACATACCCATTGAGTTCTTGATGAAGGCTCTTTGGGTCCTGTTGATCTTATACAGTTCTAGGCATTCCAGGATCCATGTGTGCGGCGGGATCCATGATGCCTGACAGGAGTTTCCATGTTGTACTGAGGCAGGTTATGGGCCGGTAGTTGGATGGGCCTGGTCCCTTCTGTGGGTCTTTGGGGATCAGGACTGTCCAGCTTTCAGTCAGCCATTCTGGGTGTGTCTTAGCCTCTAGCAGCTGGTTCATTTGTGCTGCCAGGGGCTCGTGGAGTGCAAATAGCTCCTTCAGCCAATGGGTGTGAATCATATCAGGGCCTGGTGCTGTCCAGCTCTTCATATGTGAGACCCTTACCTGGATGTCTGCCACTGTGATGGTTGTTGGGGCCTGTTCAGGGAGGTTGCTGTGATCTGCTCTTAGATCCACTAGCCACTGAGCATTGGTATTGTGTGACACATCCTACTCCCATATGTTCTTCCAGTATTGCTCCGTCTCCAGCCTTGGTGGGTGTGCTGTTCTCATATTGTTCCCCTGCCATTGAGAGTATACCTTGGATGGTTCGGTGGAGAACATCCAGTTTATTCTTCTGGCTTCTATCTCTCTGGTATACCTCTTCAGGCGGTTAGCCAAGGCTGTGAGTCTTGCTTGGAGTCTCTTGCAGTCTCTAAGGCCTCAAGTATGGACAGCCTGTTGCACTTCTTAGGCACCACTTTCTTCATTACACCTTTCCACAGCTCTGAAAGCTGGCTAACTTCCCTCCATGCTGCCTTGATCTTAGCCTCTATTCCTCATTTCCATGGAGGGTACTGCTCCTTAGTGCTGTTCATCTTATAGCCAAGCATCCCGAGGATCACTGCTGCTGTGGTATAGATCAACTGATTGGTTTCAGTGATGGTAGTGGTAGGGATTGAATGTAGTGCTGCATTCACATCTTCTAGTAGGTCTTCAGAGAGTACTTCACGTAGTCTTGGTAGTCGGCGTCGAGGGGTCCAGTTTGCCTTCTTAGCCATGACCTTATCTTTCAGGTCAGCTGCTCTGATCTTTAGTGTATTTGCTGTTATTATTGGGGCGTGGTACCCAATTTTGCATATGGGGAGCCACAAGTTGTTGCGCTGTCAGTTTGGATGTTGGTTTTGAAGAATCCATAGGTCCCACATCCTCTTCATGTGACCCCTCTCGCTGGGATTACATGTATAGTAGCATTCCAACAGTTCCCAGTTCTCATCTCGTGTCCACTTATGACGTAACTTTCTAGTTCCAGTAGCCCACTTATCATCAGAATGCACACACACACACACACACACATACACACACACACACACACACACATACACACCCAGGGTACTTTTACCGTAACTGTGACTTCTCTATTGCTGCAATTTCAATACAATTCTGTTGTGTATACTTTTTTCCCGTCTGTTTTTTGTCCATTTATATTTGTGTAGTAAAGTAAATAAATCTGAGGCAGTGGATGAGGTTAGGGTTTCTCATATTTCTCTAATTACACTACATACAGGGCCACTTACATGACCTCAGATTGTGTATAACTGTATCAGTGTGGTGCAGTCAGTCTAGGTTATTTGCCCCTTTCAAGTTAGCTCAACATCTACAGTAAAAACTGTATCTGTGGTCATGTCTCTGCTAATATGTTATCACAGAGGTGGTCTGGTCTTGGATGTATTCCAGCAGCACTAAATTTACATTTTATAAAAATAAGCAATATCAGGGGAATACTTCGGGAAGCAGTGTTTTTGTCACTTCACATTAATGGATTACTTAGTTTGGTAATTAAGAATACTGAAAGCCAGGGTGAGAGAGTGACAAATAGATGGAAAGAGAAGGACTGAGCTGAACTGCATGCAATGTTTCTCCAAATTATTTATAGCTCAGCCATAATGCAGCTCTGTCACTTTCTGACCAGACAAGCCCGAACCTGTGATATTTTTAATCAAGCTTAAGCCCACGAGACCCATTATGGGTTGCCCCCGCATCACTAATACGTAGAGTGGCTGAAAAGGGATGCTGTGCAGTCCTGCAAGCTAGACATACTTTTGCCCAGAGTTTCATAATCCATCTGCTCTACAGACACACATTTACAATTATGCTCTGAGAAGGATGGTGGACACACAGAACAGGCCAGTTACGGGGACACAGTGTATTGTATAACCTGTCTCCTTTGTGTTCATTGGTTTCCATCTAATTCCACTTGTGTCGACTGAACCGGGCTGAATATGAAGTGATGCAGCCTGCGGACATGTAGGCAGCGATTACCCCACCGTGCCTAATGGTGCATGTGTGTATGCAAAAAAAGAAAAGATGAAATACTTACCAAACAAAAACATTTCTTTCTAACTAAGTGGTGTTGAGTGATGAATATGAGACTTGGTGACATCTGTAGCTCTGTCTTAAATCATTCCTCTTTAGTTTTGTCTATGCAGTAGTTGTGTATTTATTGGGCAAAGACAACGTTCGTCATCCAGTTAAATGGATCAGCAGTTAAAATGGCAATGCTGACCCTGCTGTCACTTCACATAGAAGTCTACTGCCACGCAGTGTTTGTGTAGTTTTGTGTATGTGAAGCACTGTGCACCATCCACCGCTCCATCTTTATCCTCCTAGTGCTGTGTGTGAAGATACAAATTAACAGCCAATCACCAGGTCACCAGAAACTTGTTTAGGGTTAGCTGTAAGGCTAACTGGTAAGAGACCTGATCTGAAAAAAACACATCTTCTACTTTCTGAAACTACACTCAACATGTGACTAAAATGTAGCCTAGCACTACCCCGAAGCGGTTCACGAGTGACCTGGAGAATTTTAAATGATTAAGGAAAATATGCTGTATGAATATCTATAGAAAAACTGCATTAGACTGAACAGATGATTTCTGCAAATTAGCATTTTAATAGAATGATAAGGCATGGTTGTGCTCCCAGGTCTCTGTTTGGGAGAGATGTTCCATCCACCACAGACAAATCTTTCTCTTTGTGGTATTCTGTCTTCTTTCCCTTTTGAAGTTGTGTAATTGTCGATACAGATATCTGTTCTATGCTGTGCCACACACAGTAATGTAAGATTACCTCAAACAGAAGCTTTTTCTTTAAAGCAAACTGTGAAAAATAAAACAACAGAAAAAATAGTTGTGTGCGTTGTCACAGGGACACATTTTCTAGTGAATGGACACACATTCCACAGAGCTAATGAAGGACAGAGAAGAAAAGAAAGAGGTTGGGTGAGCGGGACGTGTCAGGGATCATCTCTCTGTTCACTCGGCCTGATTGACAGATTAAAATCTGATCCCAATCTGGTGGTTCAACGGCTCTCTGAGTCTCCTGTTCTCTCGCTTTTTTTTTACAGCCATCATCTCCCTTGTCTCTGCCTGACTGTCCTTCCATCAATTCCTCGTTCTTTCCTGGGAACTGTGTTTAGTGAGGCTTGCAGCTGCAGGGATGTGCTCGTTCAGCTTCCATTTCAGAGACTGATGAGGAGAAACAGCGATAACTGACACAGAGATAAAAAATCAAATTCGTTTTCATCTTAGATCTAAAACTGTGCAAACCTCCAGCTCCTCCTTTTTATCTGACTCCCCACACAACATTTATGATAAAGACGGCCTTCATTTATGATTCCCAGATTTCAATCAATGAGAAAAACAAAGTTAATGACAGATTTATTACTTTAATTGACCCGCCACCTCTCAACTGTCTCTGATAGTTCCATAAAGCATAGAGGACCTCAGTCTGTCATTGGACAGAGCTGCAATAGTCAGACAAACAGGTAAAAACATGGCAACTGCTTCAAGTAATCTTGGCTCAGCTTCAGAACTCGTCTACTTACGAGCAATTTGGCTTCCACAGCTGGCAGAGATGGACAACTGAATTAATCCTAGTTGAAGCACAGCTATAAAGCTGAGTGTTCCTGTGAGACTGCTGCTGTTTCTAATTTGTTGGGACACTTGAGCGTTGACATGAAAACCTAAATATCATAACAAAAGTATTGTGTGATTTTAGAGCTCCATAAATGAAATGATTCATCAGATAACTGCACAGCCCAGTCTGCAGCCCTGCGCAGCACTCAGCTCATCGTTCGGTCTTCCAGTACGTGCAGATGAGACCTGACAGCTCACGCTGACCTGCTCGGATACACACTGCGGAGCCACTCCCACGACATAAGCTGACAGGTCACTCTGTACTGATGACCCAAAACATTAACCACCTCTGACTACTATACAGTCGGTCCCTCATGTGATGCTAAAAACAGCTCTGACTTGCTAAAGCATGGATTTGCAGCACCTCTAAACATGTCCTTTGCTCTCGGGCACCCACATAACAGGCTCCTTTTAGTCCAGTAAATTATGAGCCACTATGAATCACACTGCATGCCCTATTCTAGGATATACAGTTATTGCTGTTATTACTGTCCATACACACTCAACAAGCATGTTTTCTTGTGATGCTCCATCATAGTCAGCTATACTAAAAGCTTGTCAAAAGTCATTCAGGTCTGTACATTTGCCCAGTTTGCATTTATCCAGCACACATAGCAACAAACTATTGACCTAACTTTACTTAATCTATCCCAGCCCTCTGTGAGTCATCATATATGGAATATTTGTAATATAAAGCAAAAGCATTCAAAACTTGGTTAAAAGTAATGGAAGTAGCGTAATGTAACTTTATTTATACAGCACTGTTAAAAAGACGGTTTACAAAGTTTTGACACCAATGAAGAACACTTAGACCACAGAGTCAGACACAAGGGCCAGAAATAAACAAGAGGAAGAGGGAAAAGGACACACAAACCACAACAACTATAACACAAAAACATGACAAAATTACAAACTGGCACATAAGCATTACCAAAATCATCAGAAAGCAAAGACAAAAGAGGGAGCAATGAGACAGACATAAACACATGTTTATAAAACTGTGTTCATAGAACTGAATGAAGGCACAGGCGGCGAGCAGGCCCCTGCTAACAGGGGTGCCAGGGGCAAAAGCACGGTGACCTTTAGATTTAAGCCTTGATTCTGGAATAGCCAAGTGGGCCCCACCTAAGAATCTAAGGCTGTGGACACATGCAGTCAACATTGCTGCTATGCAGCCTGCAGCCTGAGCAGCACTGATTTTAAAAGTGATCAGTAATATGTGAAAGTGTGTGCTGGGAGCTGCTGACAGGAGCCGGGATAGGAGTGATGCCATGCTGTCTGCTACAGTCTTACTGACAGAAAGCAAAGAGCAGGACTCTGCTGCTCTTGAACCAGTTGGAGATGAGAGCGACTTCATTTATAACGGAGAGAGAGTTGCAGTATTCTAGATAAGAGTAAACAAAAGTGTGTTTCTTTCTATTTTATTCCTATTTTGTCCACATTTGAAATGAAGTGAGGATTGAAGCCTGCCCTCCTGTGTTTGCTGGATGCTTCCGCAGTCACTCAACAACAACTACATCCCTGCTACCAGACTAAAAGTCATTCAGGGTCAGTCAGCACCTGTCCACCTTTACCTTTACAAAAATGAACATTTGTTCCTGCTCTAATCTGCTCCACCCTCCCTCACACACACAGTGACAGACGCAGGCTGAAGTCTGAGAAACCAGTGTGACCATAAATTACAACAAAAGGCATTCATTTCTCATAATCCCTACAATATCATACAAAGGCCACTGAAAGATGAAACAACAAACAGATAAGTAAATAAAATGAGCCCAACAACGGCGGCTAAAATTCTGAGGAAAGATCACACAAGATTAACGTGGTAAATGTAAGAGGAAAAAATGAAACAAGGAAACAGATGTGGGCCTGTTGGAGAGGTTTGTTCCTGTGCTCCTTCCCTTCTTCTATGGAAGACTGTGAATTTACTGAATTCTGCCTTTAAAGAAATGCAGTGCATCAGGTACAAAGAGCTAGGACTGCATTAACATAGCATGCCAAACAAATAAGTCTCTTATCATGCTGAACTGCTGCATACTACAGGAAAATGATTTTAAACATCTGAGCAATCACCCATTACAGAGCTCAGGGAGGAGCTGAGACAGGCTCTGTGTGGTAAGAAAGAGTGACCAGCTGACTGGGAAAGTACAGCTACACTGCTAAGAGAAGTTTGGTGTATCCTCTGGACAGAGGAATAAGGGAAAAGGAAATTTGGTGGTGGAATGAGAAAGTACAGAAAAGCATTCCAAGGAAGAGGTTAGCAAAGAAAAAGTGGGGCAGTCAGGGAGGTGAAGAAAGAAGACAGGCGGCTAGGGAACGAGAGAGGCAGCAAAGGCAAAATAAAAGGCTCATAATGAAGTGTATGTCAGGCTGGACACTAAGGAAGAAAAGAAAAGCTGAATAAGAAGAGAAATGGAAATGTACTAACAAGTGAAGAGTGTGTTGAACACATGGAAGGAGTACTTTTAGGAGCTCATGAGTGTAGAAAATGAGTGACAGAGAGAGGAGGAAGGTAGTGAATCAGGAAGTGCTGAGGATGAGTAAAGAGGAAGTCTGGGTAGCGATGAAGAGGGTGAAGAGTGGAAAGGTGGTTTCTCCAGATGACACAGCTGAGGACATGCTTTGGAGAAAAGGCAATGGACTTTTTAACCAGACTGTATAACACAATTCTGGAGAGTGAGAGGATGGCTAGGAATGGAGAAGAATTGCACATTACCAGTTTTCAAGAACAAGGCTGATGTGCAGAGCTGTAGTAACTACAGCTTGATGAGCCTGTTGTTGAAGCTGGGCTAAGAAGAAGGGTAACAAACAGAGAGGCTTCATGCTGAGAAACAGCACTACAGATGCAATGCTTGTTTTCAGTGTGTTGATGAAGAAGCATAGAGAAGGTCAGAGGGAGCTGCACTGTGTCCTCATGGATCTTGAGAAAACACGCACTAGGGTGCCAAGAGAGGAACTGTGGCACTGCATCAGGAAGTCAGGAGTGTCAGAGAAGTGTATGAAGGAAGTGCAGGACATGTATGCAGACAGCCAGACAGTGGTGAGGTGTGGGGCAGGAGTGAGAGATGGGCTCAAGATGGAGGTGGGATTACACTGGCTCTGAGCCCCTTCTTGTGAACCTTTTTTGCAATCATAACAGACAAGATGACAGACAACAGTCTCCGAGGACTATGATGTTTGCAGACAACACTGTGACCTGTAGTGAGAGTAGGGAGCATGTGGAGGAGAGCCTGGAGGGGTGGGGGTATGCACTGGAGAGAAGAGGAATAAAAGTCAGTAGAAGCAAGACCGAATATATGTGTGTGAATGAGAGGGAGACAGGTGGAAAGGTGACCACGCTTGGAGTAGAAAGTTTAAATCCCTGGGGTCAACCATCCAAAGCGACAGACAGAGAGGTGAAGAGGAGAGTGCAGGCAGGGTGGAGTGGGTGGAGATGAGCGTCAGGGGTGATTGGTGATGGAAGGATAGCAGCAAGAGTTGAAGGGAAGGTTTACAAGATGTTAGTGAGATGATGTATGATTTAGAGAAAAAAGAGAAAAAAAAGACAGGAGGCAGAGCTGTTCACTGGGAGTGACCAGGATGGACAGGATTCAGAATCAGCATTTCAGAGGGACAGCTCAGGTCGAGCAGTTTGGAGGGGAGGTTCACATAATTTGCACATGTGCAGAGGAGGGCTGGTGGATATACTGGATGAAGGATGCTGAATATGGAGCTGGTAGGCAGGAGGAAAGGAGGAAAACCAAAGTTTCATGGATGTAGTGGAGTGAGGACATGTAGAGGACTGGTTGACAAAAGAGGATGCTACAAAGATGGAGGGTTAGATGGAGGCAGATGATCTGCTGTGGCAGCCATTAGAGAGAGCAGACAAAAGAAGAAGATACTTGACTTCCATTATGTTAGTGTGGTATTACATTTATAGTTTTGTATATTCATCATAATCCTGTCCCTCTAAGCAAATCTGACTGTTACTCAAAAACCTAATCGAATGTTTTCACTTACAAACAAACTGTTTTATTCCTAATATTTACTGGCAAGCTTAGTCATCCAAACACACACACACACACACACACACACACACACACACACACACACACACACACACACACACACACACACACACACACACACACACACACCCTTTAGGTGTTTACTATGCAGGATGTATTCACCACACACAGCTTTTGTTTATGCTGCAATATGCTGACTACAATAAACACACCAAATCTGAACTGTATTATGCACATAGCCTACACACCCACATGCACTGGAGAGAACAAATGTGCACACACGCGCACATTCAGACGTGTACCTGAGAGGGACCTTGCTGTGATTTAGGTCACTAATCTGTTTCCACAACGATGGCCTGCCTGCAAATCAGAGCACTGGGCTTTGTTGTCCATTCACTGGAAAATCCACATACATGTGTCTGCATCTGTGGAGTGGATTTGGTTCCCTCTCTTTTTCTCTTCCCTGTTGCTCACCTTTGTCATTTGTTCTCTTCCTTTCCCCTTCTACTGTCTTCTTGCCTGTCTCCTATCTGATACATTTTTATTCAATTTCTGTGTGTGTGTGTGTGTGTGTGTAGGTGTGGACAAAAATATGCTGTATAGTGGAGCACACAGACCATACACCTCCTGCTCTTCAGAAAATGGTTGTAAGTGTCTCAGTGAGATTGTCGTACAGAAACACCAGCTGTTCTAAAAGCAGCGTCTCTACAGACTGGCACCTGCGCCACATTTCTGCTCGCTTACTTCACACACCCTGTTTAAATAAAGGGACATTTTACAGAGAGTGACAAGATTACCCCTGAACACCTTCAAAGACTGTTACTTCATAATTTCACTGGATTTCCAATATTCTCAATGAATGACCCAAAGGTCAGTCTTGTTAATTATTGCTAATTGTTAATTATTGAGACTGAGATACATATTTTAAACTCAAGGCTGTGGTGTTTGTATTTTATGAGTAATTGCTAGTCCTGCACACAGGTCTGATGCTCAGTTCAAACTTACATGCAGATACATCACCGTGTGGTCTACACTCACACTCACAACACATGGGGGACACAAATATCACTACCAGAGATTTCTTTAAAATATGAACTGTAGTGCCAAAAATATTCACACACATGAACCTGAGCAACATCTATTCTTAATCCATAGGGTTTAATATGATATGAGCCCACCCTTTGCAGCTATAACAGCTTCAACTCTTCTGGGAAAGCTTTCCCCTATCAGGCTGAGGTCAGGACTCTGTGCAGGCCAGTCAGGTTCTTCCACACCAAACTGGCTCATCCATGTCTTTATGGAGCTGCTTTGTGCACTGGTGTGCAGTCATGTTGGAACAGGAAGGGGCCATCCCCAAACTGTTCCCGCACAGTTGAATGAAAAAGCATGAAATCATCCCAAATATCTTGGTATGCTGAAGTATTAAGAGTTCCTTTCACTGGAACTGAAGTGCTAACCTCACCTCCTGAACCCCCCCCCACCAAACTTGTCAACAACACTTGGCACAATGCAGCCAGACAATAACCGTTCTCCTGGCAACCGCCAAACTCAGGCTTGTCCATTGGATTGCCAACAGATAAGCATGAATCATCATTCCATTCTCCAGTGCTCTGTGCATTGAGCTTGGTGATGGAAGGCTTGGATGCAGCTGCTCAGCCATAGAAACCCATTCATGAAGCTCTCACTGTTCTTGAGCTGATCTGAAGGTCACATGAAGGTTGGAGGTCTGTAGTGATTGACTCTGCAGAAAGTTGGTGACCTCTGTGCACTATGACCTTCAGCATCCTCTGACCCCACTCTGTGATTTTACGTGGCCTGTTACTACATGGCTGAGTTGCTGTCATTCCGCTTTGTTATAATCCCACTAACAGCTGACTGTGGAATATTTAGTAGCGAGGAAAATTCCTGATTGGACTTGTTGCACAGGTATCATCCTATCACGGTACCACGCTGGAACTCACTGAGCCCCTGAGAGCGACCCATTCTTTCACTGATGTTTGTAGCAGCAGTCTGCATGCTGAGGTGCTGGTTTATACACCTGTGGAAGAGACTGGAACGCCTGAGCTCAATGATCTGGATGGGTGAGTGAATAACTTTGGCAATACAGTGTATTTATGAATGCAGTATAAATTGTAACAACCAAATAAAATGTGAACAAATGCATATATGGTAGCTGGGTGGCAGGCACACAATCATTCCATTTATGACAGTTAAAACAATTAAAACAATGGTCAGCTCAGCTCCAAGGACTGGACAAAACAACAAGAACATCTGATAACTGGTTACGCCTGTTACGGTGTTTTGTATTAATCCACTTGCAAATAGAAATTCAGATCACACTAAAATGCATTTCTGCATAGTCTTTGCAATTGTTTGTTTTGATGGTTTTCACTCGTTTGAGTGCGTTCTACTCGAGGGAAAAATTTTCTACAGGTAATATCTCCAAAACTGGGCAACTCACAACCAAGATACTGCATCACATTAACGCAAAAGATTACAATTATGGAGCATTGTTTTAAAATGAATTAGCTTAAATGTGCAATAATCCACTCCTTAGCTGATTTATTTTTACCCCAATAGCCATATATTTGGCTCATATGACAAAAGCATGAGCACACTTCACTCCAACTGAGCCAACCAGAAACACAAACGCTTCCACACAAAATAGGCCATACAGTTGTTTTTTTTAACACAAATAGTTCTCTAACACTTTGTCTAAAATACAACTAATTCTGCTGGCATTCACTACCTCCACCTGTCAACGTGCTACCAAAGGAGAAACTAAGTAGCCAGGATTCAGTTCTTATGAATGCTAACTTGTTTTACTCTGGGGCAGTTAGCCTGAAGGCAGCAAGCCATGTTCTGGTGAGAAACGGGAGATTTCTCACCAGTAAGAGCACAAACAAGGATTTAAAAATACACCGAAGGCAACTGCGGCCATTCAGGAGTCCCAGCACAATGAAAACACCCATCTGCCTCTTCTACAAATATTATTATAATATTATTATTATATATTATTATATTATATTAGTCTATTATTATAATATAATATTATAATATTCATATGATACCACAGGAACAGGATAAAACCATAGTGAAAAGTCAAATTCATTATGCCCACTGATAACGCCAATAAATACTGTGAATTCGTACCAATCAGGTAATGTAGAGGAATTTAAAGGAAACTGAGGGTGATCCTATGTCATGGTCATTTTAAAGCTTTGGATTTCTTACAGTGTGTTGTTCAGAACAACTTTAAAAATCCACGATTCTTCAACAAGCAGGAAAACAACTATTTTTACAGAAGTGCTAAAAAGATTTTAATTTCCAGAACTTCCTTCACCATAATAACTGTTTGGATTCCCCTTTTTCAGCATTTCAATCAATCACTTTTCAAACTGAAATCAACCAACTGTCACATTCAGACAGAACGAATGTAAAGCTCACTTCACTGTTTCCCCAAGAAACAAGAGAAAATCTCACTGCAGAAGTCTTGTGGTCAATTAGTTTCAAGGCAATTAGTCAGCCTGTGTCACTGAATTTAACGGAGTTAGTCTTTTCAACACACACACACACACACACACACACACACACACACACACACACACACACACACACACACACCACACACACACACACACACACACAAATATGATAGAACAACAGATGTACTGAGTAGTACCACAGGCCAAAGATGTAATGACAAGTAGACATGGTGTGCTGTGTATACACAACTGTACAGTTCTATTGGCCCAGTGATTTCTCCACTCTGTATCAACTAGAGAAATCTAACTATATTCTGACACTACAGTTAAGCTGCATCTGCTCTTCTGCACCATATATTCAAGTGAAATGCATAAATTAAATAAATCTGTCTGAGCGATTGTAATTAAAAAAAGAGGGGGAAATAAGCTGAGAAAAGTGACTGTGTGTGTGTGTGTGTGTGTCTGAGTATGAGTCTGTGTGTCTGTGTGTGCGCGCGTGTGTGAGAGAGAGTGTGTGAGAGCGTGCACTCCTGAAACTGTGAGTGGGCAGGGAATGTTAAACTACACATGGAAGTCAGCTTAATTGGTTGACTTTTGCTGGCCTCACCAGCAAAATCCCACTCATTAACTGCAATGAGTGGGAATGCCAACCACATCCACATATGCTGCACATGCATACATGCGCATGCACCCCCCACCACCACCAAGGTAAAGAGGGAGGGAAAATGTGTCCATATTTTGGACTCAGCCTCAATGACATCATGCCAGCTGTTTGTGAGCTTGTAAACATGTGGATGCAGACGGCTCCTGAACAACAGGAGCCCAAGCAAGATAAAGAAAATATGGGAAAATATAGTTGTTTCATCAAAAACTGTGTGCTTTTATTTCATTCATTCTTTGGTCTGGCTGGCTGCACTTCCTATTCACCACATCTGTTTGTCACAGTACAATACCACCTGTCATATCAGCATGCACCAAGTGGAAAATGATATATTGCTGTTTGCTACTTTCAAAATCCTACTTCATTCTGGTGGAAACGTCAGGCAGATGCAGACTGCTCCTGAACAACAGAAATCTTTAGACAAAAATAGCTTTAGAAAAAAAAAGATTCCATATGCTCCACTTCCATTATGTTACAGGTAAAACACATGACCTCTAACCTTGACAACGCTACACTAGGTTGTGTAAAGCTACACTATTAGATTAATGCAGATTTTAGATGTCACAAAGCGCAGTTTGGAAATGAAATCATGACACGGAATCTCACTCGTGTCCTTTGTCAGCTTATTTCAGGAGCGTGCTAAAGCACCTGTAATGGCCCAAGATATAATATATGCCTGCAGATTACTCAGTACTTATACAATACTGCTTTGATTTTATAAAGAAAAAGAACACAGCGTTGAGATTAAAAAAAACTGAAAAGTCAGGTGCAGTGATCAAGTGTTTTTACTGTTTTCCTTACTGCAATTAAAAATGACAACCGGAGCTGCAACAGATCTTATGGGAATGCATTTATACGAGGAATAAACTCAAAAGCAGTTTGCACTGATAACATATCATCACAGACAGCAGTACAAATGAAAGTGTCTGCCATGAAAGGACTTAATTCTTTCTGAAATCCACCATGAGTGTTCCTTAGTAAAGAAATGCCCAGATCTGTGCTGGCCTGCTGTCAGACTGATGCCGTTTCTCTGGGCGGGATCAATGATTTCACAACTGCTCGGTGGGCTCAGCTATGAGAGGCAGTTACTGCAAGTAGCTTCTTCTGCACACTCAAATAAGATGGATGCTCATTAAAGTCTTGTTTAATGTTGCAGTATGCTGCCAAACTTAGAATATCACATTTGAATTGTACAAATAACCAAAAAACCAAACGCAGAAGAAGCTGAGGCTTTCTGTTAATACATTCAAGGAGACACTCCTGCACACCAGGTTACTGAACAGGGAGCACTCAAAAACACTGAAAATATTCTCAGCTGGAAGACTCACTAATCATCACTACATGTCAGCCAGTGCGTGTCATGTCATGACAGTCTGGCTATCAGGAAACTGTAATTCCTGAAAATAAATAAAATAAGGGCTCTACATAGACAGACTAGACAAATAAGATCTTACACTGCATAGTTAGTGACAATACATGGATTATTAGTAATGAATTTAACATGATTATAAAACAAAGTCAGGCAGCACGGTGGTGTGGTGGTTAGTACTGCTGCCTCACAGTAAGAAGGTCCTGGGTTTGATTCCACCTTGACCGGGGCCTTTCTGTGTGGAGTTTGCATGTTCTCCCCGCGCTTGCGTGGGTTTTCTCTGGGTACTCCGGTTTCCTCCCGCAGTCCAAAGACATGCACTTACTGGGGTTATGTTGGCTGGTGATCCTAAATTGCCCATAGGTGTGAATGGTTGTCTGTCTCTCTGTGTTAGCCCTGTGACAGGCTGCTGACCTGTATGTCAGCTGGGACAGGCTCCAGCCTTGGATGGATGGATGGATCAAACAAAACTAGTTGCCCTCTAACACAACAGAGGCCAAGCAATAAGGCTAGGGGAACGAGTTGTGATTCTAGGTTTTCTTATTATTATATTAACTTTTTTTTTTTTACTCCAGTGGGAGTGTATAGGAGCCGCTAGAATCTGGTCAAAAGTTGTGAAATTTGGCTCACTTCCTCAGGAGAGCCTCAGGCCACGTTTACTTGAGAATGTTTTCAGATGAAAACGGCAAAGTTCTGATGCGTTTACACGAAAACGGCATGAAAACAGGTTCCAGAGTGTTTTTGTCTCCGTTTCCCTGTAAGCAGGCAAATACACTACTTTTTGAAAATGGGGGTACACGTGCACTATGGTTGTGACTCCTATGTCTACACTGCCAGCTAGTGGCCCGGCACTGGGAACTACAGCATTTTCAACGTCTTGCATTTCCGTGTAACCTGAGATCGTTTTTGAAACGTTTCCAACTACTATGATCAGATGGATTTTTGACAATCAAAATTGGTGATGAAGTCATCAAACAGGAAGTGAGCTCATATCACAGCAGTGAACATGTGTTTTGACCAATAACAGCTCATGTATTTGCATTTATAATGAAATTTGTGTGCCTGCTGATATGGTCAGAGGTCCCGAGCCTAAGATTTGAGGTTTGATGTTCACTGAATTGATTGAGCTGCCATATTGGATTTTATACAGAGTGAAAAGATTTTTTCAAAGGCTGCAAGCTCTGTCCGATTTTCACAAAACATGGTATATATGACCTTCAGAGCAAACTTTGAAGTAGTCTTTTGGGCCCCTCCCTGAAGGTGCACAAGCAATTTTGTGTCATTGCACCTTTTTTCCGTTTTTTTTTTAAGAAAAGTGTGTTTTACCATGCAACTTGGCAGATCTTAACACCTCTTCCTTGCTATTCTCACAGCTTGGCTCCTAGCAAGTGCAACGTCTCACTGCTTGGCCCACTCATTGGTCATTGCAGCTATATTTTAAGTATAGATTTCTAAGTGCTTACCACACAGCATTGGGAAAAAGGCTTTCCACAGAACAGAATACCAGAGTAGGCTGATCTGTAGCACAAAAGTGCTTAAGCATAGCCTTAACATAAGACTATCCCTTCTGCCTTTTGTGCATGTGTGTATTTGCAGGGGAAGACCTAGCAAGCATTACTCTGTTTTATTTTACTTTCATCAGAAATGTGAACTTTTAAGGGGTCTTTGGAGACAATATATTTTAGTCTTTATACTTTTATGCCTTTAGTGTATGTTATTGTGTTTTAGGTTTACTCGTTTAAATGAAACGGTTGCAGCTGTAACAATAGTAATTTCCCTTTGGGATCAATAAAGTATTCTGACTGACTGACTGACTGATATATGTATGTTAGTGGCCAACTCCCTACATTGAGATATTTTTAAAGATCCGATGTCCATCCGTCCGTCCATCTATCCATCCATCCATCTATCCATCCTCTTACGCTGTCCAATAGCTTAAACTAAGGTTGGCCATTCCATTCCTAGCAGCAAAACTCTAAACAAAGTAAAATCAGAAAACCTCATTTTTTTTAAACTGTTGCAACATCTCCCTCTATATAATCTATAAATCTCTGAGCTTCTATACTGATATATCATTAAACCGACAATAAAAACCCGACACGACTAACTTGTCTTCAACCCAGCGGCGATGGCTGTCGCACCCACATGAGGTTATAACAAACTGAGAGATGGACTACTGGTCAGTGGATGTGATGTCACTTTTGGCATCTGCACTGTTCATGCGTGCAAGAATGGCGGGTATAATGGGCCCATTAGGCTGAATGTTCCCAGGCAGAGTGAAGAGTCCAACTGGCTCTGTGTATCTGTGCTGCCAACATCATCGCACTCTACGTACGATATGGAATATCGTACATATCGTACATAATGCTGTATACAGATGTATGAACACTCCGTGTAACTTAATTATTCACTGACAGTAAGACAGCGTTACAATGAGACACTCTTCCACCAGGCAACAAGTCTAATCATTTCAAAATATGTCTTTCTGAGAAGCCAGTTTGATGACAAGGCTTTCATAGAATCAGCAGTAGGCCAAATCCAACATAGCACATTGCTGTTCAACTCCAGCGTTTTTCTACTACTTCTCCATTTTCAACATTTTTTGTTCCTGTGGAAAAACGTGTGCATAAATATTCCACATAAATCAATGGTAAATTAGGTTTTGATGTCATCCCCTGGGACCAAAAGACACTTTCGACCATGCACCATTAACTCTTAATTTGACAGGATTATGCCATTAAGTGGCCATGTGTGAATATGAAGGCAACACTAAAATGACAATTAGTTACAGCAATTTGATTGCTCGAGATGTAGTAAAATTGATGTTTAGTCCCCTACTGGCACACAGTGCATTACCTTATCTTCAGTAAGGTGTTGATATTCATGACAGTACAGAAACAGCATTAGTGAAGGTTACAAATGATCTTCTTACAGCCTCTGACAGTGGACTCATCTCTGTGCTTGTCCTGTTGGACCTCAGTGCAGCTTTGATACTGTTGACCATAACATTTTATTACAGAGATTACAGCATGCCATAGGTATTAAAGGTACTGAACTGCAGTGGTTTGAATTACAGTACCAGTCTTTTTTAATTCATTTCAGGTTTATTTATATAGTACCAAATCCCAACAACAGTCTCATCAAAGTGCGTTATATTGCAAGATAAAGACCCTACAACCCCAACAATCAAAGGCCCTCCTAGGAGCAGCACTTGGGGACAGTGGGAAGGAAAAACTACTTTTTAACAGGAAGAAACCTCCAGCAGAACCAGGCTGAGGGAGGGGCAGTCATCTAATGCAGTTCGGGGTGTAATAACTAATAATTAAATGCAGAGTGGTTCACACACTAAGGTTAATTATGGAGTTCCACAGGGTTCTGTGCTAAGACCAATTCTATTTACATTATACATGCTTCCCTTGGGCAGTATTATTAGAAGACATGGCATACATTTTCACTGCTATGCAGATGAGACTATCCATGAATCTATCCATGAATCTATCCATGAAGCCAGATGACGCACACCAATTAGTTAAACTGCAGGAATATCTTAAAGACAAAAAAGCCTGGATGACCTCTAATTTCCTGCTTCTAAATTCAGATAAAACTGAAGTTCTTGTGTTCAGTTCTAAACATCTTAGAAACATGGTGTCAGGGCTCCCACTGGTGTAAAAAACTTACATTTAGATGTAAGGATTATTAAATTCAAATCCAAAAATGCTGTGCTAACGTTTCTGGATTTGAATTTAATAATCCTTACATCTAAGTAGGAATGAGTTACTTGCTTTCATGATAAAAATAATTTTTTCACTATGAAAATAATGTCAAGTCAGGACAAGGGGACGCACCATCTGCAAACGTGAAGTCAACCCATTCACACAAAGTTTCATTAACCGCTCTCCAGCAGTCCCTTGATCACCAATGCTGGTGTGCACAAAAATAGTGCAAGATGCATTGACTCCACTAGGATCAAGGTAGTTGTCCAGACCAGTTGGAGCATGGTTAACATATTATTCTACATACATTCATTCTACATGTAGATCCACATGATGTTCATACCTGCGTATGAACCAGCTGGAGATCTTGGAATGAGAGAAGAGAGGAGAAAATCAGGCAGATTTAAACGATGAATTCAAACTTTCTAAACGATGATAAACACTTTAAAAATGAGAAGTAATAACTAAATCTCTTGTCCCAGCAGCAATTAGGTTTTTAAATGATCTATTGTGATTTCATGTTGTCATGGTATAACTGTTTTTATGTTTCTTTCTGTACTACTGGCTGTGTTGATATCCAATGATCAATCAGTGAAGCTCAACCGTCTGTGTGTCAGTGCTCTCATTCAGGAGTGTTTGATTGTTACCTTGGCACCAGGCCTTACTGTGGTCAACCTGAATTAAAGCAAACAATGGAGGGCTGCCCTCACTATCTTTAGAGGCTTGGGACTGTCAGCTACTCCCCAGGTTTGTCCGTCATAGTCTGCACCGTCTGCTGCTCCGCCCTCCTCCAATCAATGATTTACTGCTGGGTGGGTGGCTTTGCTATACAAGTACATGAAAACTAAACGAGGGCCACTGACACCAAAAGAAAGACTGTATGCAAGACTCTGGTTGGATAGCAGGTAACAGGGTGCAGACCACTACCTGTGGAGGGAGGTGTGTAGCATGCAGGTGAAGTCTACAACATCTAAACCTAGTGATAAGATAAGATAGATAAGATAGTGTTTATTTGTCACATGCACAGTTATACACAGTACAATGCACAGTGAAATGAAGCTGGCTTTAATATTAAAACTTTAACTTTTCTTGAATTTATCAGGCAAGAGCCATGGTTTTCCTCGAAGTCATTTCTAAAGAATAGCCACTTAAACTGACTTTAAAAGTAGAAAAAAACAACCAAAAACATTTTGAACATGATTTTTGACTGTCTTTTGCAGCTATAACAGCTTCAGCTCTTGTGGGAAGTCTTTCCACAGGTTTAGGAGTGTTTATGGGAATTTCTGACCATTCTTCCAGAAGCACATCTGTGAGGTCAGACACTGATGTTGGAGAGAAGGCCTGGCTCACAGTCTCTGCTCTAATTCATCCCAAAGGTCTTCTGTCAAGTTGAGGTCATGACTCTGTGCTTCCACACCAAACTCCCTCATCCATGTCTTTATGGAGCTGCTTTGTGCACTGGTGTGCAGTCATGTTGGAACAGGAAGGGGCCATCCCCAGACTGTTCCCACAAAGACGGGAGCATCAGATTGTCCCAAATGTCTTGGTATGCTGAAGCATTAAGAGTTCCTTTCACTGGAACTAAGGGGCCGAGCCCAACTCCTGAAAAACACCCCCACACCATAACCCCCCCTCCATCAAACTTTACACTTGGCAGCCAGAAAAGCATGATTCATCATTCCAGTCCCCTGCTCTGGAGTCCAGTGGCAGCATACTTTACATCACTGCATCCGATGCTTTGCATTGAGCTTGGTGATGTAAGGCTTGCTGCCCGATCACAGAAACCCATTCCATGAAGCTCTCTCCACACTGTTCTTGAGCTGATCTGAAGGCCACATGAAGTTTGGAGATCTGTGGTGATTGACTCTGCAGAAAGTTGGTGACCTCTGGACACTGTGCAACTTAGCATCCCATTTTCTTGCACTTTGTTATAATCCCACTAACAGCTGACTGTAGAATATTTAGTAGTAAGGAAATTTCACAACTGGACATGTGCCACAGGTGGCATCCTATCACGGTGCCACGCTGGAGTTCACTGAGCTCCTGAGTGACCCAGTTTTAAACCAATGTTTGTAGAAGCAGTCTGCATGACTGGAACACCTGAATTCAACTATTTGGTTGAGCAAGTGAATACTTTTGGCAATGTAGTGTAATTACTTACTTAATAGCATTACTTTGGCCTCCAGTAACACTGTGAGGAATCTTGGAGTCATTTTTGACCAGGATATGACCTTCAATGCACATATTAACCCTTTAACACTAAGCATATTGTCATGGTACTTTGTATTACCGTAATTATGCAACTGATTTTTCTGAATTTAAAATCCTTCTCCTCACCTACAAGGTCTTGAATAATCAGGCCTCATCTTATCTCAAAGACCTCATAGTACCATATCACCCCAACAGAGCACTTCTCTCTCAGACTGCTGGCTTACTTGTGGTTCCTAGGATACTTAAGAGTAGAATGGGAGGCAGAGCCTTCAGCTTTCAGGCCCCTCTTCTGTGGAACCAGCTCCCAGTTTGGATATGATGGAGAGACACCCTCTCTGTTTTTAAGATTAGGCTTAAAACTTTCCTTTTTACTACAGTTCACAGTTAGGGCTGGATCAGGTGACCCTGAACCCTCCCTTAGTTACGCTGCAATAGGCCTAGGCTGCTGGGGCCTTTAAATGATGCACTAAGCAATTCTTCTTCACTTACTTCTTTTCTTTTCATTTCATTTGTTTGTTTGTTTTGTTTTGATTGGCTATTCAGAGATGGACTTGCTGATGTGTTTTGGATCAACATTCTCTTTGAAGAGTTTCTGGTAGAGAGCAGTATTTATGGTTCCATCAATTACAGCACGTTGTGCAGGTCCTGAAGCAGTAAAGCAGCCCCAGAGCCTTAGACATGGCTTTGTAACCCCTTCCAGACCGACTAGAAAAGATAGGATGGTCATTTATTAGTGCTTAGTGGACTACACTTTCAAAGCTACTGTTAGCTGTGTTACTCCCTGTTAACACTGGAGCAAAAGAAAGGCAGTGAGGTAAGGCAGGTGGGAGTGAGTATTTACCTAATCAACATTTAAATTCAAATTGTAGTACACATAATAAACATTTACTACTAAAACATACAATTCAAATTTTCATTTTCTTTTCTCAAATGTTTTGTATTTTGTCATTTATTCACCTTCACATAAAATTCATACATAAGACCTACATGCTCCTTGTCAGAGGCTTTCTACTAAATGCTAGAAATCTGAACGTAGCTAGATAGATAAAATAAAAACAGATGACACACTAAAGGACTCAGTGTAATCTTTGTTTTAGGAGCAGTGGCAGTGAAGCTTCAAATCCAGCCACAGTATCAAGTCACACTTCTTGCTGCATCAGTTTATCTAAATCCCTCTCCTTCTCTGTAAATGTGCTGCAACATTTCCTCAGTTTGTCAGACATAACAGTTCAAAATCCAATGAAAAAAAAAATCAGTGAAAGAAAAGACAGAAACAGAGAGATGGAGCAAGACTAGAGGAAGAGATGGGGGAGATGAGAAATGTGCTTGTACAGAGAAGCACACAAGGTTCTCATACAGCCAAAAATGAACGGTTACATAAATGCATCTATAATGTTCAACGTAGAAATTATTTAGACAGAATGCTGCTGATAAAGCAACATTGATAAAGGTAAAAAATACACACACATACATAGAGAGCAGATATCTCTCATTGCATATTTTCTGTCTCAAACCAGCATGCAGTGGCTGGTGTATGGGATTTAGTGTGTGTGTGTGTGTGTAAGCTGTGTAAAAATGTGCCACTGTGTGTTTGTGTTCTCAGCTATCAACACAGTAATCTATTTTAACGTGAGACAAACAACATTGCATTAACAAAAAAAGCACATATGCCAGGAAAGGTCAAATGCCCACACTAACAAATACATACATTTCCTGTAAACTGACCTCATGGTGTGTTGGGGTAGTGACCTCATCTTGCCCCTGCCATATCCAAACAAAGGTGAGGGAGGAAGAGAGGTGAAGAGTGGCAGGAGGGGGAGGTAGATCAACCTATAGGTTAAGCAAGTGCATCTATGATAGATAGATAGATAGATAGATAGATAGATAGATAGATAGATAGATAGATAGATAGATAGATAGATAGATAGATAGATAGTGCTATTATATATATATATATATATATATATATATATATATATATATATATATATATATATATATATATATATATATATATATATATATATATATATATCGTGCCCACTTATAGAAGAAGATAGATAGAAGAAGTAGCTGACAGAGAAATCCTAGCAATGGCTGGACAAAGCTGGACTGACAGACAGCACAGAGGCACTAATCATGGCAGCACAGGAACAAGCTCTGAGTATAGAGGCTGGGGTCTACCACACCAGGCAAGACCCCAGGTGCAGGCTGCGCAGAGATGCTCCTGAGACAATCCAGCACATAACAGCAGGGTGCAGGACCCTCAAGCTCCCAGGCCTCTGGTAGAAGACCCGAGCTTGGAGGACAAAGACCGCCCACAGGGTGGGTGGGTGGGTGTGTTTAACTTTTGACTGGTACTGGTTTATAGTGAGAGAGAGAATTTTTGCACATATCTCAATAGTAATTTTCACAGTCAAATGGCTGAGAAAAAAACAACAACATTGTACTTCATTAATGAATATAGCTGAAGCTGTGAAATTATTCAATAACACTGCAGGCATGTTCTTTTCCAAATAGATTTACATAAATGCTACAAATTAGCAGATGAGCTGTCAGTTGCTTGATCTATTTGGTTTCATCATAAACCAAACAGGAGAAATGGCTCCCTGCAGGATGCTTAATAGTAGAGCTCCAACAGTGCAGCAGTCCAACAATAGAAAAGAACTGTCTCTCTCTCACACACACACTCCAGGTGCTCATGGTTCATTTTACCATCACATCGTCTGTCTTCATTCCCCAGAGGAGCTAGATAAGATCTGAAAGGACTGATAGAAGGGTCCTGTGTGCTGCATTCACTGTTCCTGTTTTATAAGTTACTAAGCAAGGCCCGAGTGTTTCATGCTCCAGACTAGCCCTCTTCTTTTGTAAGCAAACCCTATAAAAGAAGCAACAGGTCCCCCATTACTGTGTCAGTTTTGATTAAAGACATGTTCCTTATCAGTTTCCTGTCTGCGGTCCTGGGATCTTCTGCTGGCCTGCTGGGCACAGAGATATGTCCTTTTCTCACTGCAAGCACCCGACCACTCTGCACGGCATCTAAAAAGCCAGATGACTGTAATTCAGTGGAACAGACAGATAATCTACTAATTAAATATTTTATTTAATATATCACTACACTTGAACTGTTTTGGCTAGATAGGGATTAAGAATATGAATTACTCAGTGTCTGTAGTCAAATGTAGACGTGTGAACATGTTACATGTCACTCAGATTCATATATGCTGTTTATGCTGGTATTGTGTCTGTGCTGTAAGCAGTACTATGCCTCCTCACAGATCATGTCTTTGCCATCATGCTCAGAGGTGAAAGCGTATTGATTTATGGGGGGATTTTATTGTGTGCTTCAAGATTTGTTTTTTTAATTGAGGTATATTTGGTGTAATTTTGGGCTATATAATATTTATGCTGTTCACTTAACTCAACTGCCAGACTCATCATTGCGTCTCACCGGTTGTTGTGTGCTTATTTGCCTTCTTGGAAACATGTGATAAAACGATTAGAGCTTAGCCTTTAAGGGAGCTTTTTTTGGGAGGGGTTAATTCCCTCAGTGGTGGTATCCATGTGATCTGAAGCCATCATTATGCTTACTAATTTCCTCAATATTTGTTATCAGAGGTTGTAGCATATCTGTTTGTTTGTTTGTTTTGGGGGGAGCTAAAGATTCCCCAAACATTTCCTCACATCACTGTGAAAGGCCTTAACCCTCTGCATGCCACTGACTGTTTTCTAACATCGCTCTGCTTCCTTTGTTGTTCTTCGGCAGCACTTTGTCCTGCCGTGCATCCTGATGGCTACAACAGCGGCACCGTGATGTAAGGCGACCCTTTGGGTTGCAGCTGACAGCAATAAAGTGAGTGTAGCACAAATAAATAAAGTCTTTATTATCACTGTCACAGGCAGCTTTTATTGCAGCTGGTACACAGTTTATATTGTAGAGGTCGGGTTTAGTTATGCTGGAAATCTACATCTAATTCTGCTTCGTATGAAAGAAAAAAGTGAGAAGATGAAGGACAAAAGTGTGGAAGGATGAAAATAAAGCGGAGGTGTGTTTGCACACCATCTGGACTCGGTCCCTGATAAGCACTAAGTCAGCATGCACCTCATCACTCAGCCCACTCCCTCGTTTTTCTCTTAACCTTCTGTAAGCTCCCTTGAACCTTCAGGCTCTCTGATGTGATTTTTAAACTTTCATTGACATCACTGATGACAACAAGATCATCCAACTGTGGGACATGGATATGGAGTTTGATTACATGCTGCCTAAATCATTTATTTCTTGATATAAAGTTTCATGTATTATGAAGTAAGTGACTCTGAATCAGTAAATCAGTATTTACTTACTTCATTTATAGACATTATTAGTTTGTTTGTTTTTTACATATTATCTGTTTTCCATCATGCTTAACTTTAACCAGCTTGAGTAGATGTGACATTTTTGTCAGTGCAGGCTAATCACCAACACATCAATTTATTACTGACTTTTCATTTTGTAGAGCAACTTTTTCTGTGACACGAGGCCTGAATATTTCTCCTAACTAAGGACAATGTTAGCACAGTTTTAGATGATGTGTTAGAGCCATGGTGTCAGCACACAGCCTTTCACAGGGAGCTCTGAATACTTCCTTTAATTTGCTCTCACTATTGGACTAAAAGGATAAATGTAGAATATGAGGGAGTTCCACTAACAGGTGTGCACACACTCCTTTACACATCGGCACAGCGTATGCACATTACTGCTGCGCTCTTATGATGAATGAACTATAAATGTCTTTGCATGTAATGAAAAATAATAAAACTAGGAAAAATATGGTCAAAATAATATGAATGAGCCAGACCTTTATGTGGCCCCTAGTGAGTGTTGTGTGGGAACTACAGTAAATCTGCTCATGTACACATAGCAAGAGAATAATGTTATACAGTATATCACTGTGCATGTGTAATGCAGTCCATCAGGAAAATGACTACGTCACACACACACACACACACACACACACACACACACACACACACACACACACACACACAGACACACACACACACACACATAAATATACTTGTATGGGCGAGCCACTATCTCACCTTCATTCCTTAACTTGGATTTCAAAATGTGTGCCCTTCCTCTGATGACTTTCATCATTTTTTCTGACTTTGTGCCCCCTCCATCTCACACACACACACACACACACACACACACACACACACACACACACACACACCCCTGTATTGCAGACACTCAATCTCACACATCCCTCTGAAAGGCCTTGTTGCTAGGAGATAGTGCTCTATTTGTGGAGAGAGAGTGACAGAGAGACAATAGAATGAGTGTATGCTCTGTGTGTGTGTGTGTCTGTGTGTGTCTGTGTGTGTGTCTGTGTGAGCCACTGAGTGAGGGAAATTGAGGAGAATTAAGTTCCTGAATCTTGTTCTCTCTCTCTCTCTCTCTCTCTCTCACACACACACACACACACACACACACACACACACACACAGCCTTTTTTTGTCAGGCCTGGACTAGAAACAGTGCTGGCCAGGACAATGTGTGTTCATGCAGTGCATGCGTAGCTGCTGGTGAACGTGTCCATATCTGTGCAGCACGCTGAACTCCTCTGTGTGCATGTGTGTGCCTCAGTTGCAGCAGTGGTGGGATCCAGCAGGTCATATAATGGTTGGCTGGTCACATTGTCTGCCCCAGCGGTCAGTCCTTCACACACAGTCCCCTTAATCTGCAAATACATCTATTATAATCTGATAAAGCCTGCAGAGTAAAAAAATTACCTTCTGAAACAAACAAAGAAACAGAGCTGCACAAATGCTCTCACACTACTGCCAGTTATTTAGGTTTCAAAGAACAAACATCTATGAAACCTCATATTTTCCTCAACGATGACACTTAATTTAAAATATTAAGACTTTCAAATAAAATATTATGATAGATCCAAAATGTGAAAACAGATCATTTATTTCTGTTACCCCCAAAAAGAAAGCTGCTCATTTACTTGAATTGTTAAAAAAAAAAACTGATAAAAAGACTCTTCAAGAAGAAAGTCAGGAATTTGCATCCATTCAAATAACCCTCCTTTGTTTTTGCAGTATAGCTGAAAATTATTTACTTGTCATAACAGCCAGTAATTCAGTCTTTTCTCTCACTGTGACAGCAATAATTATGAACTTGTTAGTTTTATATGTACAAATGAAACATGTGTATATAACAAGTGAGATCGCACAATGAAAAACTTCCAAAATCAATGAAAATAGTGCACAAATGGAAGTAGATGTTTTAGGTGCCATTGCCATTAAAGTAACCACCAGTGGAATGTAGCAGCTGTCTGTGCTGCTTCACTGACTGCATTGTCTCTCCCAGCGGTGGGTCTGAAACCCACAGTCGTCCTAATTCATTAAAACATTCCAGAGAATCGGGAAAAGCCCAAAGAGAACCTGATACCCGTCAGATTTATCACGTAAATTATTATTAGTCCAACACACACCAACATTTGACAAAAAATAATCACAGATAGGTTTTTAAACCAAGACGTTACAGACACTATAATCAAAATCTTTTTAAATCCTCACCCACTCATATAACGCAAACATCTGCACAGAGCATTTCTCTGTACCTGTGCCTGCCTTCGGCTTTCACAAGCACTCAGCAGGTAGTGCGACACTAAGCGTGGACGACAAATATTAGAAGGTGATTTTCATGAATTTAATTACTGTTTCAGCTCGAGCTCCTTCACAGTACAGAAATCCACAGGGTGCTACGATTCACCCTGACATGCAGAATTCTCTGAATCTGATCACGATATGGATACAGTCTGAAATGTTCTCATTCCTAATAGGCCCACTTGAATCTTAATCAGTTCCACATGTTCTTCTCTACTACTGTCTCTGCCCTCCTTTATGATCTGTCCATCCAGTCGTTTTCAAACATGTTTCCTTTCTCAGCGACATGTTAATTGCTTTAATCCATCGCCCACTTCCTCTGTAGCTTCACGTGCATGTTTTAGGAACGGATCCAAAGTTATGTTTCCAATTGAAAGGTAAAGAGGAGAGGGTAGGGGGCAGTTAGAGTGAAAAACTGCAAGAGTGAGAGAAAAGACAGCGAGATAGAGAGAGTGAAAGGGAGAGCAGTGGAATGCAAATCTTGTCTCTGGAAGCAATTAGGCAAAAAGCAAGAGCCTTTCTCTCTGTGTGTCTGAGCTGCAGCACACAGTCCAGCCCCCTAACCCCGCTTCAACCCACCGCGCGCACACACACACACACACACACACACGCCTCGGACAATCCACAACAGTGAAAGAAGCGTTAAACTGCTGCAGAGCTAAGGCTGATACTTCCCAGAGTTGACTCACCTTTCACTGGGTTCAGCTTAGTTTAAACATTTTAGGCAGGACAGAAATGGATCCACTTATTTGTAACCTGAGTTTTCCAGTGTGGGATAATTGTTCTTTTATTTACTCACAGAATGAATTATCTTAAAGTGTTTCTAAAATATTGTTCATAATATTAGCATCAAATATGAGGATAATAACACACTGTCAACAAAAAGTTTAAAAGAAGTTTCTCGCTCAGGTGTTTCTAACAAAGTGAGTGCACATACACAGTCATCGGTGTTGGTATGACAGTAAAAATAGACCTGAAATGCATTCAAAGAAAATATGTACGGCCATAGGAATGAAGGACATTATGACCTAAATTCGTTTCTGCAGTGAGACGAGATCCAAATATGAAGTCGAGACTGAAGAGAAGGAATGTTGGCCGAGTTCATGAAGGAACCGAGCGAGCGAGCGACAAAGGAGAGCCGCGACGTCGTCTCCAGTGAGCAGTGAAAGAAAAACCGTTGACCTGAAGATATGAGGTTGACTTTGACTAAAGACAATTACACTCCTGCCACTGTGAGGAACACACAAAGGAACACACGCAAAGCCTGGAAAAAACATTCCTACGTCACTGCTGTCGGTGTATCACTGAGGGGGATTTTTATACAAGCAAGTCTTAAACTCACCACAGTTTAACCATTTCATAACTACGCAGACGTATACGACCTTCTACGATTAAAAGAATTCAAATTGGAAACAATAAAGAATAAATCAAATAAGAACTTTTTCTTTTAACTAACACGGGCAGCTTCACAGTCCAGGAGAGACCCGACCTCAGTCCAGCTGTCCATTCACCAAGAGTCAAACCAGACAATCTGTTAGAAACTTTTAGGAAAATTTGCAGTTCATTGATTTATATGGAAAACAGACAACCTCATGTTGTCCTTTATTTTTACAGGCCATAACTGACTTTTTCATCTACTGTACAAAGTGCAGCAATTCTGCTGTTGATGAAGGTGAGCTTCAACACAAAGAACTACATTAGGGCCTGAAATGCTCCTGATCACAGCCATGACTGACTGCAGTGTGTGTTCCACACTGATCGGGAAGCTGAGTTAATATTCCACATCTCCATTTCCTTTGAATACTGTCCCATATGTTAGCCACAAAATCAAAACCAGACCTTCAAGCTAATGTTTACGATATGATTAAGCCCTGAAATATTTATACAAGCTTGTGCGACTCTGCGTGTGTGTGTGTGTGTGTGTGTGTGTGTGTGTGTGTGTGTGTGTGAATAGGAAACTTTGGTGACCTGCCTGTTCAGTGTAATAACAGGTCGGTGTATGGCCTAATAACTCAAAATTTTTGATGAAGTGAAAAACAGCCTGCCAGCTTGCTGACTGCCTAAACTGAGTTCATCAAAAAGTGCGAGCACAGCGTAGAAGAAGCAGAAAAGAAGGCAGGCCAAATGAAAACAGAGAGAGAGCAATAAAGGGGAACTAAAGAAAGAGAAAGGTAAAGCAGAGAAATGAAAACATCTCCCACTAATTGGTCCCTTCCTCACCAAATCAAAGATAAGGTTTATTTGTCACGCGCAGTTATACACAGTACAAACACACGGAAATGTATTTTGTACCTGCAGCCGACAGTAAGTATTAAAAATATATAAATAAGAATAAAATATGTAACTTACACGTCACGGCACACAAGATAAAAATGTATAAATATTTAGGGTAAAAATCTAAAATTGTAGTCGTAGTAAACTCGGAGACCGTGCTCTGGCACCATTTTAACACAGAGAACACCAACACAGCCGCACACACACACTGGCTGCTTTGTCACTGACTTTACATTCAGTCAGTGAATTTACAGAATGACACCGAGTGACTGGTGACCACGCAAACACGAGCACACACACGCTGTGACGGGCGCACACACGCGCGCACGTACAAAGCCACAACGTGTTTCAAATCAATAAATCAATAAATAAATGGTGTACCTTGTCTGTGGGAATACTCCAGTTTCGCCGCGCGTAAAGGGTTAACGCTTCCAAAAAATACATAGGATCCTTTGAGGCTCGCACGAGAGTCGCCCTGCTGCCAGGGAAATGTCTCTGTCTCCTCTCCTCACTCTGCTTTTGGAGGCAGGAAAAGCTCGAGCCTGTTTTCAGAGATTTGCGCTTGCTTCTATCTTCTGCTGTCGGTGGGACTGCCTCAGTCTCTCTGACTTCTTCTCATCCAGCCTCTGCGATCCATGGAAGGTGTGCAGGATGAATACACAGCGTTTCCTCCTCTGTCAAATAAAGAGACGGCACAAATGTCGTCCTGTGGTCTCTGTGTGTCCGCCGCTGCGTCTTTCGGCAGTGGGTATGAGCGCCGTCCCTTCGCCACTTCTGGGGTGCGCGTACCGATGAGCCTCGCTCGCTCTCCTTCCTTTCTCTCTCTCCTTCTTTGCTTCTTTAAGTTTGAGGCTCTCTTGCCGGGAGAGCGAGGAGGGAGGCGGAGCCATGAGGACGAGAGGGAGCAGAGAAAAGATTGGCTCACACAGAGGGGGGATGAGAGAGGAGAGAGAAAGGAGTGTGTGTTGGGAGGTGGGGCAGGTCGGGGGGGTAGGAGGGGCAGGATTGCAGCTCTCGGCATTTGGGAGGCTGGAGGTGTAGATGTGCGGAGAGGAGGAGGCGGGCCGGAGAGAACACACACACACACACACACACACACACACACCTCTCTCTTTCGCTCTGCATTCTTCTACTCTGATCCCCCCAGTTTCATGACTGCATATGTATTCGCAGCACAGCAACTACGCCCCTCATCCTGTTCACACACGAGCCCTCTATTTCTCTCTCACAGTGGCACACACACCGCATTTGTGCGTGTGTGCGTGCAGTGAGGCAGCTGTATAAACCAAAGGTACCAAAGGATATAGGAGTGAGTGGACTTCACTAAAGGGAGCGTGGCCATAAATGTTACAGAGTCGCGCGCGCGCGCTTAGAGGTCTGTATTAATTTCCTCGTTTCTGCGTTTATTTGAGACACAGGTTATAGATGCATATCTGCGAGTGACTGGGCCAAGTGCAAACGCCAAATAATGTGTGTGTGTGTGTGTGTGTGTGTGTGTGTGTGTGTGTGTGTGTGTGTGTGTGTGTGTGTGTGTGTGTGTGTGTGTGTGTGTGTTACTGAGCGGTGCTCCTGCAGGTGTGTATTTTTCTGTGTGCGCAGAAAAAACCTGTAACATATTTTCTATAAATATTTCGGAATAATAAAATAAAATGCTGGTGATAATTTTACTCTTCATTTCAGAATATTTAAATGAACTGAAGACGAACAGAAACAGGCCTAATTCACAGTGTTGAATAAAACCGATGTTAAACCTACAAATTATATAAAATGTGGCATAAATATTTCTTCTTTACTTTTAAGTTATTATTTATTATTTCTTGTTAATTTTTTGGGGGGTACCTATAAGAGTATAAACTGCTTAAGTATTTTCAGAAGTAATTATTAAACATTTTTTAATGTCATTTTATACTAATAAAAATGTTTTTAACCAAAAAAATGAAATTACATGTTCATAGAAAGCATACTGATTTCCTGGGGAAAATGTCATAAGATGAAGACGGAATGTGATGATTCTTACATGATGCTGAGTATACAGAAAATATAGAAATACATGAGGAAGGTAAAAGGAATCAAGGGCAGAAAAATGACACTTTATTTTTTGTCATACAATCAAGCCAGCCTATGTTATGAGCTCATTTGACTCTATAATATAAAGATAGTCTTCTGCCCAAAGAACTAATTTAGTATTAACACAGATGAGCATACACACAGCCTAAATATTTTATTAATGTATACATCAACGTCATCATCAAACATACACAGAAGCTAATGATATAAGCATCATCTTCCATAGAGGTTAATGGAGTATTGATTTTGGCACAGAGGCCACTGGCTAGGAGATGAGGAAATAAAATGTGGTGTTATCTTTAATCTTTAATACTGCAGCTTTTAACACATATTTCCTCAGTATATACAATTGCTAAATATGCAGATGTATGTGGATCTGTCTGTTATACTGTAAAAAATTCCATTCATTCTGGGCTTCTCAGAGCAATCAAATAATTGTCCAATTTGTATTTATTTTATTTTATTTTATTTGGGGTTTAGGAGCATATTACAGGTAGTGTGGATTTTTCAGTGTGAAGAAAAAGAATAGGAAAACTGTCTATTCTTCCTTCGGTGCTCCCTTTGGCCTTCCCCCCTTTACGAGTCATCACAGCAGCATCTGCCTCCATCTCACGCTATCCTCTTCTGTCACACCAACCCTCTGCATGGTTTCCTTCACTACGTGAATCTTCTCCGTGGTCTTCCTCTTTCCTTCCTGTCTGACAGCTCCATGTTCAACATCCTTTGTCCAATATATCCACCATCCCCGCTCTGCACATGTCCAAACCAGCCAAACCTAAAACATCCACCCTGAGCGCTCCCTCCACACTCATTTCTAACCCTGTCCCTGCTGCTCACTCCCAGGAATTCTGCACCTCCAGCTCGGCCTCCCGTCTTTTTGTTAGTGCCACCATCTCCAACCATACAGTGCCATGATTCCTGATTTCTCAGTTTTTCACATTTTTGTCATATCTTTAAGGTCAAAGTGATTTTATTATTTGGCAAAGATAACCACAGTAAGTACTAAATGCAGTTTTTATTTTATTTATTAAAGGAAAAATGCTATCCAAACCTAAAAGTAACTGTCCCCTAAATATGATAACTGGATGTTCAGCCATTTTTTTTATAACTTGTTTGCAGTAACTAGCACTGAGTCTCACATCCCTGTGGAAAAATCTGGCACACTCTTCTTTGCAGAATTGTTTTTATTCAGTCATATTAGAGGAGGTTGAACATGAACGGCCTGTTTATGTCAACAGGATTTGACTCCCCCGAGCCTGTTTTTGGAGCCTGTCAGAGGTGGACTTGCTGGTGTCTTTCAGATAGTGTTGTAGTCAAGACCACCTAACCCGAGACCGAGACAAGACCAAGACCAGAGGGTATCGAGACCGAGACAAGACCAAGACTTTTAGGGTCCGAGACCAGTCGAGACCAAGACCGAGGGGGGGGCGAGATCGAGACAAGACCAAGACCAGTGCCTGACACTACATGACACAATAAAATGTGAAACATGATCAAAATCACTTCTCAAATTGATCTGAAAGATCCGCATTCCCATAAAATCATCCTGATATTAAACACTCACAGCTCAAATAAATATAACCATCTTTATTTAATACTCCTGGGTGACTTCCATCATTTATCACAGAATGTAAAACAATTATTCATAGTTCATCACAATAGTCTTAACTTTTCTCTGCCTTTCATAAACAATACATAAAGTTGTGTTGTTTTTAAACCAACAACCTTTGTAAAAATGGGTGCTTTTTCAAAACCACATAGCTAAATGTGTAAAACTGAAAAAATGGCAAACACTCATCAACAGTAAGAACTAAAGCCTTTAATCTTATACAGATTAAAGCTGCAGGATGTAACTTTTATAAAAAATCTGGTTTTTACATATTTGTTAAAACTGTCACCATGTCAGACAGTATGAGACCGATAATCTGCGAAAAAAATGGAGCTCCTCCACCTCCTCCCTGAACCGCTCCCAGTCAAAAACAACCAGTCAGAGCCAGGAGGAGGGTCTTAGCACTGTCAATCACTCCTGGTGTATGCTGCTCAGTGTAGTTGTGTGCAACACTTCATAATTTGGTATCGATCCTATGTAAAGTAAACACAGGGCCATTATCACCGATACTGATACCAATACTTTTTAATAATTATGAAGAATTTCCATGAAGTTTAATTGGTTTGAGATTTTTTTCCTTTGGATCATTAATTAGTTAAAACCCAGGATAGAATTGGGCAAAGTTTATATGTAAGTAGAAAATACTTTATCAAAATAAAAGTTATTGTTCTGAAACAATAGAACAAAACAATTTTCCCCATAAATTGATGTCTGGAATTTTTTTTCATAAATTAAGTGTACAAAATCATCACTCAAGAACAAATGCAAACTTTTTTCCAGGTAGATTTTTCAGAAAGTATAATAAAAAAATTTAATAAAAAATGTTCCTTCATTCACTAATTTTCTACAAATTTAAATTTAAATTTGATTTAAATGTTTCATAGCAAAATCCTTTTTTTTCCCAAATAAAATATGTTATGCATCACATGACAGTATAACAAAACACTGTGGGGAGGGAGGAGCAAAGTGCTCTGTGCTGTGACAGGAGCGACACTTAGACAGTCAGCTCGCATCTTTGATGAAACCGCAGCACTGCATACAGGAGAGAAACTGAAGCCAAAGTATCGATCTCATTACACTGATATTGATCAATACCAATACCAACGTTGGCATCCATATTATCGATATCAGGATCAATCTGCCCACCACTAGCTCAATGTACTAATGGCGGAGAAACAACTTACTTACTTCTCTGCTGTTACCATTGGTGGTGGTCATGGTAACTTCCGGGTTCTAGCAAGAAATATTTCTCACCCCAGCACTAATGCTAATGCTAATTAGTAAGCTAATACTAACCACCAAATGCCGCTCCCACTTGTTAATTGAGTGATGGGGCCTAAGACGTAACCAGAAAGCAGTAATCAGTTTTTTTGGATGTGTAGTTACATTTCTCGAGGTGCATGTCAGGTTTGCTTCAGAGAGGATTTTCAGTTATACACAAAGGATCAATGCAGAACTCTAAATCAGGCCTTATCAGATCGATAGAATGATCATTTTTGCATATAATCCAGAAAAGTTACATTTATACATCAAGCATTTAATGTGTCCCAGAGTGCCGTTTCCTTCCACTGTGTTTGCAGAAATCACATAAAAAAATACACAACAAAAACATAATCCAGATTCCTCAGCTGCTAATAGCATTTCCTACATTTGAATATCAGCCACCATATTGTGAGCATAAACTATCACGTTTTTAATGCAACAATAGGAAGTGACATCATCTTGCTGGGAACTGTAGTATTTTATTCTTGAAGGCCTCTCATAGCTCTACTGGTGCTGAAAACTAATGTTTGACTATGGCTTTCTGAATACAAGTAGGGCTGCAACTATCAATTATTTTAGTAATCAAGTATTTAATTGATTACTCCGTCAATTAATCAAGTAATTGGATAAGAAATAATTTTTCATTTTAACAACTCATCAGCATATTTTAACTTCCGTACTGCAGATGTTTCTCTGTGTGAAACAAACAGGGTGGATGGAGCAGCTACAAAGTTCTCTGTTCTTCATGTTGCTGATCAGGTGGTTGATAAAAACATTTTGAAGGAGCCCCTCTGTACTGAAGGTGGTGGAGGGGGCACCGAACGATTGCTAGTGCTAATGGCAGCCCCCCCTTTCCCCAGTACACTGTGGTTATAGATCTGTTCTGGTGGCTACAGCTGACGTAAAGAAAAAAATAACAGCTGACATCCTCTGCACAACACGTGCGCACATTCAAACATGCGCACTCACAGCACAGAGAAGTGGGGGCGTGAAAAAACATCTCAGCGATCCACTCGTGTTAAAGGGTCGTTTTTGTTTTTTTTGGAAATGCTCCGCTTACACAGAGACACCTGAGCTGCAGAGCTGAAACCAAACATCAAAGCAACAAATTTGTGTCGAGGATTTTTAATAATCGAATTGCGTTATTCCAAGAATCGTTGCAGCCCTAAAACTTGCATTAAATTTTTAGTTTGTGTATCAAAATACATGAAGGTTGGTATTTACCTTTCATGCTGGGATTTTTTTGTTGAATCGGAAGCCTGAAATTTTCCTTTGATCTTCATTTTCCCTCTTACTTCTCTTCGTGTTCATGCGGTTATTTCGATTTATGCAGCACACGCGTGACCATAGTGAGATCAAACGTACACACTGTGAATGAAACTGTCCGTGCTCTGTGGTAGATTGCAAACCGCGGTGAAATGATACAGGCGTAAGCAGCGATAATAGCAGCGACCTAGCCGGGGCGGAGTCTGTAGGTGCGCTCCTTTGAGAGGCAGAGGAGCGCAATATTTGTGGGATTTGAATCAGTACGTTTTGCATCCAATAAAAGCAAAGATGTTAACAAATAAATTGGACAGTATTCTGGCAATTTAGTGATATTTCCACAGCTGTGGTCTTGACTGGTCTTGAAATAAAATCCCGAGTCCGCAAGGTCCGAGTCCATGACAAGACCAAGACCAAATGCGGTCGAGTCCATGACAAGACCGAGACCATCAAAAAGCGGTCTCGAGACCGGTCTCGAGACCAAGACCGATCTCGAGTACTACAACACTACTTTCAGATCATTGTTGCGCTGCATAACCAAAGTGTGCTTGAGCTTCAGGGCACAAACCCATGGCTGTTCATCCTTCTTCAGGATTCTCTGGTAGTAAGCAGAACTCATGGTTCCATCAATTACAGCAAACCGTCCCAGTCCTGAAGCAGAAAGCAGCCCCAGGCCATCACGCTCCCACCACCATATTTGAGTGTTGGTCTGATGTTCTTTTATGAAATGCTGTGATAGCCAGAGATAACAGCACTCACACCTTCCAAAAGCTTTTCCCAAACAACTTGTATATCATCTGATGCTTTGCATTGGACTTTGCTTGGCCACAGAAACCCGTTCCATGAAGCTCTCTGTGTTCTTCATTTCTTAATCTGAGGACCACATGAAGGTTGAAGGTCTGTAGTGACTGACTCTGCAGAAAGTTGGTGCACTTTGACCCTCAGCATCCTCTGACCCCACTCTGTGATTTTACGTGGCCTGCCCAATCGCTTCCACTTTGTTATGATCCCACTAACAGCTGACTGTGGAATTTTTAGCAGTGACTGGACTTGTTGCACAGGTATTATCCTATGACGGTACCACACTGGACCTCTCTGAGCTCCTGAGAGTGACCCATTCTTTTCACCATTATGAAGCCATACTGCTGCTCGCTGATCATCACCTCTCTTCTTAACCAGCTTCACAGAATGACTCCCTAACGTGTTCCCTTTGTAGTGACAGCTCTGCACATCACTCTGCAGCACAATTCTCCATTTCTCGGGCATCTCCTCACTTTTCAAGATGGTGTTAAACAGTCTGGAGCATCCGAATAAATAACTAATGTCTTAGCTCTTTACAAGTAAGCCCAAAGTCAGTAATGCACAACACTGTCAAATAAAGACAGCAACAGCAAATATAAGCTAAATATGGCTATTGCTAATTGAAGCCCAGAATGTTTAAAATAAATAAATCAGTAACACTGGATTAAAAAAGGCTTGAGAAACTTGTAAAGTTATAAAACCAGCTAAAAAAAAAAAACGTATTAAAATATGTTAACATGCTGTAAATTCTCCATGTTAGGCAGGAACTGTTTCACTGCACCAATAATGTTGCAGACACACACACCTAGCGGCAGGGATCGGTTCAGGGATCGGTGCTCACAAATGGTGTATTGGCCTCCCCATTTACTTTCCTGATGTCAGCACTCTCTGTTATATCAACATCCATTTCAAGCAGTAATATGCCAAATAATTAAGTGCGTGATAGCAAAGTGTCCAAACCAGTGTCCTTGGCCAAGATCTTTAACCCCCAAATCAGCCCTGATCCATACATTAGAGTATGATTGTGTGTGACAGAAGAACATATTTAAATGCATAAAAACCCTGTGAATCTTTTTGATTGGGTGAATAGCACCTGTACTGTAGTTTAAAAGCACTGAGTGCTCAGTAAAGGTAGAAGAGCAGCAGTCCATTCCTGCAGGGCCTTGCTCCGAGGTTTTATTTGCCTACAAGCAAATATACAAGAAAAATCCATGCTTAGTGGACAGAATTACTTTTTCATTTACCGTATTTTTCGGACTATAAGCCGCTACTTTTTTCCCACGTTTTGAACCATGCGGCTTATAGCCCGGTGCGGCGTTTCTGTGGATTTTTCTTTAACCACCAGGGGGCTCTTTAGCAGGATATGAATCATGGGACGTCAAAGTTGGAAATCAAAGAAGAAAGCGCCAACAAGTGCTAGCAGCAGGCACAAAAGAGATTTTTTTCAAACTCCCTCATCATGGAAACCACAAAAAGAACTTCCTATGATGCCGCTTTTAAGTTGAGGGCTATCGACCTGGCACTACAGGAGGGAAATAGAGCCGCTGCACGTAAGCTCGGCGTGAACGAATCAATGGTGAATTGACTTGTTATAACTCAAATTTGGGGTTGTCTGTCCCCCTCTGCTGAGTGCCGAGTAATTGTGGAAAACCGAGAGCGGCGGAGATACCAGCGGCTTATAGCCCGGTGCGGCTTATATATGTACGTTTCCAGTTTTTTCCAAAAAATTTGTAGGTGCGGCTTATAGTATGGTGCGCTCTATAGTCCGGAAAATACGGTATATATATTTATCTACTAATCCTAAACACAAATGTAATATTTGTGGACACTATTAGATTAGATTTTTTTCATTATTTCGAATTAAAATGTCTATTTTACCACTCTGACTGTTTGATGTTAATTTAATGGTCTTGTAAATATAATAAGATATACTTGTTTGTTTGATAAGTCAGGAAATGAATCCCTCAAATGTGGCACTATTATTAATGTCACAGCATCTTAACATGTGGAATATGACATGTAAATGTTACCAAGTCCAGTTCAGTGAGGTTGCTGTTGTGCATTTATGGAGTTTGGTGCTCATTCACACACCACCATCATGCTGCATTTCCAACAGGGGCACATTTTTAAGCATGTTTCATCAAATGCATTACTTTGCATTCTTTCTCTGTCAAAGGCTTCAGTGTAGCTACTAAAGGCTCGTTTAACATGAAGCCCTGCTGTTACTGATCCTGTTCCAATTATACCTGCCTATATCCTTCAGCAGCACTGGATCACAGCTATTTTCACTCATGGCATACATAACACTATAGTTATGCTGAGCTATATTTTGATAGTTGTCTATTTTCATAATTACATAGGCCATATGCAGTCATGTTAACACACTGATATACAAGTTTAGGATCAGGGTCCGGATTTTTTCACAGACTGACTTCATCACAGTAAATCTCCAGAGTCAGAGAAGGTCAGATACTCAACACAGCACAGCCACAGGTGACCACAGAGAGCTGTGTGTGTTCCTTCTACTAAAGACCGTCTCTCAAACATCAAAGGACCCCCCCCCCCCCTTCTTTTTTAGCCCGTCATGTTTGGCAGATCAGAATCGTGATCTGAACGCACTGTGCTGCTTTACAAGGAGAGCTCAGTAAGTTCTCTGCAGGCTCCTCTTCTTTATTCTTTTACATTATTATAGATATTATTATTTTTAATGATATTATTATTTTTAATGATACGAAGAAGAAAAAGATAGAGGGAAATAAGGGGACAGAGCACACACACACACACACACACACTCATATATATATATATAATTGAACGCTGCTTGCATTTAGGCTATAAGGATAGCCTTCAGTTTCCCTTTGCTGGACCCCAGTTTCCTGTGGATGGAGAATGCTGCAGAAAGAGGTTTTGACTCCTAGGACAGTTAGCTTTTTTCTTCTCTTTATCTCCATCTCCACCCCCTCCAGGAGTGAGGCTTTTCTAACACCAGAGTATTTGCTGGTGCACCCCACTGACACACAAAATACGATCTCTATAGGCCATTAGAGTGCATGTGTGTGAGTGATCGATAGAGAGGAGGGAGGTGTGTGTGCAGTGCAAGTTCAGCTGTTCCCGCCATTTAAACACCGCGTGTATTTGTGTTTGACCAAGGGTGATACGGGTTCCTAAGCTCTTTCATTTCATTCTATGGAACCCCTACTGGGCAAGTTCACAACCTCAGAGAGAAAGAAAGCAAGAGAGAGATGAAGAAGAAAGAGAAGTGTGAGGGGAAAACGGGGAGAGGGACGCAGGGAGAAAGTCAAAGCAACTGAAGAAAGAGAGAGAGAGAGAGAGAGAGAGTGGCTTAAACAGGCCAACTGGTGAATTTAGAGGAAAAAGCAATGAGGCAAAACTTCTAAACCAGAAGAAGAAAAAAGGTTCTCCTTTCTCTTAATCCTTCATTCAGTATGTGGGGATTTGAGTCGCTGGTGAGATAACGCAGCGTAACCCCCGTTCTGTGTGTGTGTGTGTGTGTGTGTGTGTGTGTGTGTGTGTGTGTGTGTGTGTGTGTGTGTCACTGAGTTTGGACATTTCAGCCTCCTGGCCAGACTGCAAATTAACAGTAATCATCCAGACCACTATGTCCCACAGCTGTGTGTAAGCAACAGAAAATAGCCTGTAAATGTAAATGTGTGTGTTTGCGTGCACATTACCCGACAACTTCTGTGCGGCCCACTGAAAATAACTCTGATTATTAAGATCATATGAGGGCAGAATAAACCATGCAGTTTAATGATGGTAACCCACTGTTTAATCCACCTGGAGTTTAAGCAGGTGTGTATTATAATAAATACACAAACAAAAGCAACCACAAAAAAATAAAATACTTACATCGGTGTGCACAAACCCCCACAGATTACAACACACACCCACACACACACACACACACACACACACACACACACACACACACACACACACATGCTTACTAAAGGTATGTTCAGCTTCTTAGTAATGGATCAGTGGTTGCAGAGAAAGGCATGAAAAAAGGAAAAACGTGTTTGCTAGAACAGAGTCACAGGAATGTGTGCATGTCTGACAAAGAACAGTGATCATACGTAGAGAAAAAGAAGACTAAAGTATAGAGACAGCCATGATGGAAACGAGCGAGAGCTGAAAGATTAATCGTGTTCTGGTCAAGAGAGGGAAAGAAAAGCAAGAGTGTGGTAGTGTGATGAAATGGAGGGAAGAGAGGCCATAGGAGGAGCTCTGCAGGCATCAGGGCAGAAAACATGCCAGAGACACTGGTGTCATGTTTGTATGTTTGTGAAATTGTGAATCTGTTGATGGGTGGGAGCAGGAACAGAAGCTTAACACAAAACTCTAAAATAGAAATTCAGGCAGTACAAAAATATGGTGGTTAGTAGTGTGTGTGTGTGTGTGTGTGTGTGTGTGTGTGTGTGTGGTGGTAATGTTAATGTGTGCTCCTGTTGGCCAAGAGAGTCCAGAAGTGTTAGAGCTCTGAAGCAGCTGAAGAACGAAGCACAGATTAGATGTTAGGAGCCTCTAGTTTTACCTAAAGCTGCTACCTAATCTGCATACACACTGTAAGGGTTTATTTGTTTGAGCAACACTTATTTAAATAACTTCTCATCTCAGGTCACCAGGCCACAGTAAAGCTGGTCAAAATTAGATCCATTAAAATCTTTTGTGAAATGATGTAACTAGTCAATATAACAAGACATCTGTGCTGCTTTAGAAAAGCATAGATTACAAATGCTGCCAACAGGTTTGTGGAGCTGCTCTGATGTTGTGTTTCTACTCCTCTCTTCCTTCTTGTTATTTCATGCACTCCTGGCCGATGTCAGACTTGCTGCTCGTATATTCTAAAATGTTATTTTTAAAACTTGTTGACCACGTGCTTCTTAAAGCCTGGAGAGAGGATGTTAAAATATTGAAAATTATATTAAACAAGGAACTGCTGCTGAGTCTCAGGTCCAGTGTTCTTCTTCAAACTGTTAATCAGTCAGTTCACATTCTTAAAGCCATTTCCACCTTGGAAAATTACTTTGACAATGACAGAAAACTACAGCTTTACTCGGACAGTAAACTTTGTTTTTTAACTGAACAACTACTCTATGATTTTAATAGGCTTGTAAGAGACCCCCCCCCCCCACACACACACACATGCTTTTAAGAAATATTTTGGGAAAGGACAAATAGGAGAGTGGTGTTTAAAAAAATGTCCAAAATTGTGAGTGCGTTTCAAAGTTTGATCATTATAGAGAAACAGGGCCATGAGCTGCAGCATAATCACATGATAACAAGAAAGGACAAACCATTCCAGGTTCTTTAAAACCACCACAGAGAAAAACAGAGAAGGAATGAAACAGTTTCCTTCTCTCTCTCTTGCACTCGCTCTGTCTCATGCACAGGCAGCCTATGAAGCTGTTACCAGAAGCTGTAGGGACTGTGTACTTTCTGTGTTAGGAGAGAGTGTAGGCTTCTCAACAAATACAAGATTTCAATTAGAGATTTTATACTGGGAGACCAGATGTGTGTGTGTGTGTGTGTGTGTGTGTGTGTGTGTGTGTGTGTGTACGTGTGTGTGTGAGCATGAATATGAGAACGTGGCATGATTGAATCCAGCTGGTAATGATATTTTCTGGTTTACCTTTTCCATGAAGGAGTTTCCTGTCTAACACACACACACACAGACAGACAGACAGACAGACAGACAGACACACACACACACACACACACACACACACACACACACACACACACACACACACACACACACACACACACACAGACAGGGGGAGTCTGACTCCCTCCTCTGCAGCAGTGAGATTAGGGCCCTTAATATAACGAGATACAAAGAGGGCACTGCTCATCCAGCTCCACTGAACTTAAAGGTGATTAAATAAAGTGTAACACCTTTTTCTCACTCTTCATGGACGGATAATGAGACGCCTTTCAGTCCTATTTACTCAGCGGTTACAGAACAGAAGCCCCTCCTTCTGTGATTTGTTTAACCAATAATGTTCTCATGTTTCCAGCAACAAAAACAGAAGCTTTAAACTCTACCTGTGACACCTATTACAACTTAAATTCACTACATCGAAACACATGTAAAACTGTGACTTCACTGGCTGTAAATGACTCCAAACGTTTGTCTTAACAAAAAGAGAAAAGATTATTAGACAAACACAAAGGGGTTATCTCCTGGGGAGCATGAATGTGTAAATCCCTCAGCAGTTTTTTCATCAATCTGTGATATTTTTAGAGTGCAAGCAGACTATTTGATCTGATGACGAAACCATAGGAATCATCCTCTGTGGACAATGAATATCAGCACCTCCTCTATATAGATGCACACTGTATCACCAAAAGTATTCACTCACCATCCAAATCACTAACTTCAGGTGTTCCAGTCACTTCCACAGCCACAGGTGTATCAAACCAGCACCGAGGCATGCAGACTGCTGCTACAAACATGAAAGAGCGAGATTCATTTTTCAGTCTTTTTCTCATGCCTTCCTTACATCACGTTATTTTCATACAGGGCCTCTCTAATTCCTTCTTGTGCATCTTAAATTTCATTGCCTGCTATGCTCAGTCTCTTGTCTCACGAGGACACTAACTCACTTGTGGTACACAAGAAAAGCTATGTCAAAATCTATATGTGGTAAAAGGCCATGATGGCGCTGGTGAGTGTGGCTTGCCGTCAGCCACTGTCAGTTGTGTTTGTGGTTGGACTGTTTCTGTTGTTTGTTGTCAGACATTTGGGCTCTCTGATGGTGTATGATCACCAAGAATATTTGACTACTCACTGAGAAATTGATAGAATATGATCTGGAAGCCAAGGAAGTGGCCTTCCCCCACTTTTAGCAGGTATACCTTATCACCTCCTTCGTATGCCGGCTTGATTACCCCAGAGAAGACGTCTCAGGTACAGTGCAAAATGCAGCAGCTGGCTGGTTAAGCTGAAAGCCTACCTGGCATTGTCCCGTCTAACTAGCCAGCCTTCTTGTGCTTTCTTGACCAAATAGGGATCAGCTCACTCCTGCTCTGTCTCCTGGCATCTCTTCGGCTCTGCTAACACCTGGCTGGTTCCTGCTATCGACTTAGATGGAGGGACTGTTTTTTCCCCCGCTGCCACTCACATTGCCTCCACAGAGGGGGGGGGGGGGGGGGGGGGGGGGGGGGGGCTTAACCACCAAAACCTTCGACCGCTGGGTTCGGCACCCCAGACAGCTCATCTTCTGCCCCTGCAAGGTTTGGTCTGGTTAACACTAGATTCCTTGCAAATAAGACATTTATTCTAAATGAATTTTTCTCTTCCCATAATCTGGTTTTCCTGTTTGTAACGGAGACTTGGCTGCGTGTTGGTGAGCTGAGCTCTGTCTCTGACCTCGTGCTGCCTGGTTGTCTGCATCTTAACTTAAGAAAATATAAAAAACTGGTAAAGGAAGAGGACTCACAGTGGCTTTTAAAGAAACTTATCATTGCATCTGAGCATTCATGTCTGCTGTCCAGCTAAACCACTAGCTACAGACTTACAACTTGTAAAAATATCCTTGACACCATTGCTCCACATAAAACCATATGTCATAGACCAAAACCTGAGCAATGGTTGAATGATATTACGTACAATTAAGGCTTATCTCAAACCTCTCCCATATACATCTTCTAATGTTTCTTCAGCCTCTTGCAAAGAATTTCTCGATTATTTTGTGGATAAGATTGCCACAGTCTGAGCAAACATCTTGCATCCTGCCTTTTACCCTTTTTCAGCTCCATGCTCTGCTGCCTTTAATAGATTTGGACCCGTGTCCCGCCCTTCTCTTAAGAAAATCGTAACCTGAAGTCCTCAGCCTGTCCCACCATGATTGTCCTGACTCACTTATTCAGGAGGTTTGGGACACTATCAGACTGAATATTCAGTCATAAACAGTAGCCTTGTCTGGAGTTGTTTCTTCAAGCAGTGATTAACGTTGTTGGATCTTCCAGCTGCCTTTGACACTGTCGACCACAGTATTCTTATTTTTCATCTTGAACGCTGTGTCGGGGTAAAAAGCACAGCTTTGAAGTGGTTTAAGTGTGTTATGTTTTTGTTTTGGATGGATGTTCTGTTAACTGCAATTTCCCCATTTGTGGGACTAATAAAGGCATTCTTGATTCTTGATTCTTGATTCTTGAAGTCATAATTGTCAGAAAGAAGCTTTAGCATCAGTTTTGGAGGCTCTACTTCTTCCTCTGCACCACTCCTATATGGAGTTCCACAGGGTTCTGGGGCCAGTTCCTTTCTCTTTACATTTACTCCCCCTAGGATCAGTTCTGAAAAGATAGCGTGTGTCCTTCCACTGTTATGCTGATGATTCCCAAACCTATCTGCCCCAGAAAGGAACTGATGTCAGCTCATTAAGGTGTTATTACAATGTTTCAATGACATTAAAGCCTCGGTGGCATTCAATTTTTTATGTTTTAATGAGGTCATGACTGAGGTCATGATACTTAGACCCACTAGTTCCAGCAGTGCTACACATTGGACCTGGGCCTTATGTTGAGGCCATTGTAAACAAACTTGGTGTGAAAATAGTCTGTGACTTAAAACTGGACAAACAAATTCATTCTGTTGTGAAATCAAGTTTTTACCAACTGAGGCTTCTCTCAAAGGTCAGCGTTTTCAGCCATATCCCCTAAACTGGAATGAGCTGCCCTTCATGTTAGCTCTGCCTCCACACTGCACATTTCTGCAGCACGCCTTAAATTATTTTTAGAATGAGAGCTAAAGTATTTAGGCTGTTGTATTATGTGTGTGTGTGTGTGTGTGTGTGTGTGTGTGTGTGTGTGTGTGTGTGTGCATTTATTTTATTGTTATCCTTTGTTTCATGTCCAACACTTTGGTCAATCTCATTGTTTTAGGTGTGTTTTATGAATAAATTCAGATTGGATGTTGGAAACTTTTCAAGCTATGTTAAAAAAACTTCACCTGGGTTCTTCATATGTGTGTGTTTGTGAAGGCAGAAAGAAAGAGATGCACGTGGCAGCTGGTAAATACAGTTACCTTGTATGTATTACACACACATATACATGGGCACAGCCCATATTAAGTTACAATGGCTGAACACATGTAAGCGGATTACAAATACCTTGAGTGTGCAATATGAGATAAGACCTGAGAGTGTGGGGTAGTGGATGTTAAGGGGGCTGATGGAGAGAAAGGGCCAAGAGAGGGAGACAGAGGGAAGGAAAGCAGTGAAGTGAAAGTGGATGAGTCATTCATAAGACATGTTTCACCTTCCTTTCTCACACACACACACACACACACACACACACACAGCTTTTGGATAATGTTATTAGTTAAAAGCCTCCATCTGCTCATCACACTGATGGAGATGGAAGCAAAGGGGGCTGACATGTATGCCCCCATGCATGTGTGTTTGGCTCTGGTGTTTAAACCACTAACTGGTTCATACACACACACACACACACACACACACACACACACACACACACACACACACACACACACACACACACACACACACACACACACACACTATTCTTGTCTGGAACTTTTATCTCACTCATTATTTGGTTTCATAGATCTGAGCAATGATTTTAGCTTGTTGTATTTAACCATTCATAGATTGACTTCCTCATTTGGTTCCTGGCTATTTAATGCTTCCCAGCTAACATCCCATAAGGAGCCTTTAAAGATGTAACACAGGGTTTTATTGCCCCCTAGTAAAAATGAATGAGGAATGGAATGATAGGGTTTGTTGATCAATATCTATGACTCAGTAATTACTTTGTGTTTAAATAAGAGCAATGCAAATTTTTCAGCTTGTAACTGCCCAGGGAAATCCACTTAGAATTTATGATCCTTTCTGTTAATTCAAATCCATCTGCAATTCAGATCATCACAGTCTTTAAGGTCTTCTGACAGTGAGGCCTTCTGTGTCAAAACAGCCAAGGCAGACAGCACGGCACTGAACCAGAGACACAGCAAACAGCAGCTTCACTGAGCCTCACCGCAACTCTATTACAGTATTTCACTGCCACGGTCAAAGATCCATCACTGTTTGTGAAGCTGACTGAAAACAAATAACTTCAAATCTCAAACACAAGAAGGATAACCTAAAAAATGTATTACAGTCATTTTGGATGAGATGAGCAACTATGCATGCATAATAATAACAATAATAATAATAACAAAAATAATAATAATAACTTTATTTATATAGCGCTTTTCTAAACACAGAGTTACAACGTGCTTCACTGTTTGATTAAGAGCCATACATAAGGATATGTGTAACCAACAAACACATAACCAAACACACAATCAGCTATATGATCAAACATTCATTCCACATACACAATTCCATACCCACCAATAGGTGTAAACAACGGCCTGGAATGACAGCAAAAAGATTAAGGGAACACTGACCTATTAAAATGTGTTTTCAGCAGATGTCTGAAAACAGAAATGAGAGGCACAGCCAACCTTACAGGCTGACAAAGGCTGCTCAAAGTCTCAGAAGCACAATCACCTTTATCCAGATGCATGACATTTTTAATAGAGCTGTTTCACTGTTGTGGTTTTGTCCATAACCAGACTGGAATTTTTAAAGATATTTTTTCCTTCAAGAAGCTGAAGCAGCTGATGAGCAACAACTTTCTCAAGGATTTTAGAAATAAACAGGAGTTTAGAAATTGGCCTGTAATTGTCTAAAAATGGGTTTTTAAGCAGAGGAAAAACGCTGTGTGTTAAAAGTACTCTGGGATGCAGGCCGATGAAAGCGACTGATTTATAATATAGAGAAACCAGGCAGAACCTCTTTAATTTATTGCACATGGTGCAAAAAGAACCACAATTATTCCTGTTTAATAACTCAATTCTCAAAATACAAATTCCAAAGCAGGCAAAGGCATAAACTAACAAACAAACAAACAAACAAACAAACACACACACACACTTATCACATTTATTTCCCAAACACAGCAAAATGTTGAGCTGTGTAGTCACGAGAAAGGCCAGAGGCAACACGACCACAGACAAACCTGTTCTCTAAAAATGATGATGCTTAACGATGATTTGAGGGAAACTTTTTACCTTTTTGCCTCACAGCCTAAGAAAGCAGCACCAAGATCTTAATTTAACATGTATTCATTTATACTTGGTAAGGTTTATGAAAAGATCATGGTTTGAATTAAAGGGGAATCTTTACATTTGAAGCTCCTCAGTTTGCTGGTGCAGTGGCTTTGGTTGGCTGCCTGGAAACAAGAAACAGGAAGCCATTAAGCATTTGTAAAACATCATAAGAGGTTTTCTCATAACAAAATTAAGAATCATTTTGTTTCATGAAAGTGATGTTTTTTTTTATTAATTCATTCATTTAGTTTTTTTAGTTAGCCTAGTTATTGCTCTCCAGGAAGATGTTATTGGATGTGGTTTGCACTTTGTGTGCACACTCTGCCACTCTGGTGGGATTTCCAGACTTGTTCAACCATCTGCCAAGCAATTCTAACTATGCATAAGAATATGTTTCTGATGTTATTAGCTTCATAGTCATAAAATTTGAGAATCTGAGAACATGACTTGTGTTGTATACACAATAAGAGGAAGAGTTGTCTATCAGAAAATGGTTGAATGGTTACAACTACCAGACAAGCTGCTCTCAGAGAAAATCTCACACACACACACACACACACACACACACACACACACACACACACACACACACATACACACATCAAAGTGCAAAAATGATGCGCTATGCTAGCCCATTTTGACCAAATTTCATTGCAGCACCTCAAAATGATACTCAGTAGTTTGTATGGTCCCACATGCTTGTATGCATGTCTGACAATATTTGGGCATGCTACTATGAGACAACAGATGGTGTCCTGGGGGATCTCCTCCCTGAGCTCCTGGACAGTCTGAGGTGAAACCTGGAGTTGTCAAATGCAAAAACATGATGTCCCAGAGGTGTTCCATTGGATTTAGGTCAGGTGACCATGGGGGCCAGTCAATGGCATCAATTCCTTTATCCTTAGGGAACTGCCTTCGACCACATAAGGCTGGGTATTGTCCTGCACCAGGAGGAACCCAGGACCCACTGCACCACCCACTGACTGTGGGTACAAGGATTTTATCCTGATGGCAGTCAGGGTGCCGTTGCCTATCCTGTAGAGGTCTGTGTGTCCCTCCATGGATATGCCTCCCCAGACCATCACTGACCCACCACCAAACTAGTCACGCTGAACGATGTTACAGGCAGCATAACGTTCTCCACGGCTTCTCCAGACCCTTTCAGGTCTGTCACATGTGCTCAGGGTGAACCTGCTCTCATCTGTGCAAAGCACAGGGTGCCAGTGGTGGACCTGCCAGTTCTGGTATTCTATGGTAAATGCCAATCAGGCTCCATGGTGCTGGACAGTGAGCATAGCACTCGCTGGAGGATGTCCGGCCCTCGGGCTGCCCTTGTGAAGTCTGTTTCTGATTGTTTGGTCAGAGACATTCACACCAGTGGCTGCTGGAGGTCATTTTGTAGCTCTGCTGTGCTCATCCTGTTCCTCCTTGCACAAAGGAGCAGATACCGGTCCTGCTGATGGGTTAAGGACCTTCTACGTCCCTGTCCAGCTCTCCTACAGTAACTACCTGTCTCCTGGAATCTCCTGAGCTGGAAGACACAGCAAACCTTCAGGTAATGGCACGTATTGATGTACAGTATCACCGTGCACTACCTGTGTGACCTCACATCGCCTCATACTACTGCTGGTAGTATGAGGCGATGTGAGGTCGCAACGGGGTCAGTAGTAACACTGACCCTGGCCAAACACAAAAGTAGTGAAAAAAACAAAACAACAGTCATTGTTGGCCCTCTAGTCCATCTGTTACTCCCCCTCTGCTACCTGACCCCATCAATATCACACAAGTTTAACTGACTTGATGCTGAACTCTGATAGATGTCCCTTCCATTATTTTGAGCAGTGTATCAGTCACATATACAGTAGTATGATATCACATATCTGTCATCCATCTATCTAAGATTATTTTAATATTATTTGTAGTCTTTATCAGAGCTGCACCTTTCCAGATAATGCATCCCTTAAAGTTCTTAAATCCTGGCTCTACCAAGTGCCTGAAATAGAGCTTGAGAATCACAATGCATTCTGGGTAGTCACCACCATGTTATTGTTCATGTAAAATCAAAACAAATAGACGCTAACAGGCAATAAGAGGAAAACACACCAACAAACATTGAATATCGAAATGACCTGTGAGCAGATCAGCAGCACAGAGATTGTAAACAATGAGGCAAAGGAGCATAATTAGGAGGGATCGATCCACATGAACACAAAGAACGGTTCCCTATAATGTTTAGGAGCTCCCGATGCTCAGGTTCCCTGACGTTTACTCAAAAACCATTTGTGGTGAGCACCTACACAAGTAAAGAAGTAGAAACTGCTTCAAGCTTGCGGTCATTCATGTGGGACTCAGTCAGGCCCTCTCTGTCATGGTCCTGGGCTGTTGGCCCAGTAATTTTGTTTCCTGGGAAGTTCTGTTCTTTTCCTTAGTTTGTTGTTGTGTATTGTGTTTTTGATTAAAGTTATTCCTGTTATTCTGTTTCCCTGCGTTCTTGTCTTCCCCGTGTCTGTGCACTTGTGTCTGTCTTTTTGTGTTTAGTTCCCTTCCTGTTGTTTCCTTGTGTTTGGTGTTTAGTTTCCCTCTGTGTGCCAGTCTCCCTATGTGTCAAGTCTGCGTGTACCATGTTTAGTTACTTCCTGTTTTATTTTGACAGTCCCGTGTTCCCTGTGCTTTGTGTTATCAGTTTCATTTGATTCACCCGTTGTTCCCTGATGTTTCCACTCGTCCTAATTTCCTGGTGTGTATTTAAGCCCTCAGTTTTTCTCTGTTCTTTGTCGTGTTGTCGTCTGCATTCCCCCTAGCTGTGTGGTCCCCTGTTTAGTGTTTTTTCCCAATTTTTCTCCCAGGCTTGTTTGTGATTTTGTTGTTGATTTTGTAACTTGTGAGCCTCCAGCAAATAAAGCTGTTTGAGTTTAGCTGTGTCCTGCATTTGGGTCCAACCTGGCCTGCCACACAGCCTAACCGTGACACTCTCAGCCACTCGGGGTGGCTGTAGCTCAGTAGGTAGAGCAGGTCACCTACTGATCGGAAGGTCAGCAGTTCGATTCCTGGCTACTCCAGGCTACATGTCAATGTATCCTTGGGCAAGATGCTTAAGCCCAAGTTGCTCTCCGACCGTTCTGTCGGAGTATGAATGCATGTGAATGTTAGCCAATTAAAAGCACTTAGCTTAGTAATCATGGAAGTGCTTGTATGAATGGGAGTGCATGGGTGAATGTAAAACATGTTGTATAAGCGCTTTGAGTGCTCATACTGAGTAGAAAAGCGCTATATAAGAACTAGTCCATTTACCATTTGAGCCATGGCTCTGTGATACATGTAACCCAACATTTTGAAACTCTTTCCCTGCAAAGAGACTTTGCACATAGTTTATTTGACTTAGTATTTAATGCTATTTTTAGATTTCATAACATTGCATATACACTTAAAGTTTAACTTGGCATTTAATGTTGCACTATAATAATATCCTTACATGTTCAACCTTATAGCTGCACTAAACTGTACTGTAAATCTAAACAATAAAAGTCATTTCATGCCATATTTTGCGTTCTGGTGCAGGAGCTTGATGACCTCTGCAGTGATGGCACAGACCAGGCACAGTGATGAATTTCAGTTTTTTTTCCTGTACTTAAGAATATTCTGATTAGTGCAACACACCCCCTTCTGTGCCCAGGTCTGTTCACTTCTGCTTCATTTTTGTAATCATGGCCTCAGTGTGTATGCTTAGTTGAGTTCTTTTGTTGACCATTTTGAAAGATAAACACATTTTATTTGCCAACTCTCAAATTGTTTTCTGAATTTAGAGAGTGGGGTGAGGCTATGCTGCAGGAACATGTGACTTCCACGCGAATCTCTGCAGTATGGAACAAGGTGGTGTGCCACTGATTGCATCAAAGTTACTAACTTTCTCTGGCAGCTCATTTATTGACACAATTAAACGTAATAAAATTTATACAAGCTAGATTTCCACTAACTGAAGCTCACTGCAGGAAGAGGACCCGGACAGTTTGCAGAATTATACTGACGAGTGTTTCGAGCGAGTTGTTCTGGCAAAACCAGACAAGACACTGACTCCCTCCACCAGCAAAGGAGCTCCGTTCACCAAGAGGAGCCGCCCTGAAGCCTCCCTGGAGGCGGCCTCTCCACAGACCAGTGACATGGTGAACATTTTGGAATCCATAAACAGAAAACTGTCCAGCTTTGATGCATGCCTTTCTATCCTGGAAATCCTCCACAAAGAGTTTCAGGCTCTGTGGATAGTTCAGGCAGCAGCAGGTGGAAACACTCACTGCAGAAAACACCGTGCTCGTAAAATCCCTCACCGGGGCAATAACCCGAAAATAAAAAAAATCAAAGAAACCGTGAGGACCATCACCCTCCATTATGTTCACCGCCTGGGAGGAAAGCTGCCTGGAGGACACAGACCGACACAAGATCCTTTTCCCGATCCAGAAAAAGTATCTCTAAATAGGCTCCCAGGCTGTCATCACAGTGGATAAACTTTATGTCAGCGGACGGCTTTACTGCGACCAGAATACCCCTCCATGGCTGTACTGATACTTTATTACTCTCCATTTCCACAAAACTTCAACATTAGCAACACTACAATGGATCCAGAAGGTAGATTTATAATACTTTATCTATTCAGAATATAGATTTATGCATTGCTAGCATATATGGACCAAATGTTGATGACCCCTCCTTCTTTCAGACCTTCTTCACTTCACTCTCTGATCACTGTGACTCCACACTTATAACAGGAGGAGACTTCAGCCTGGTGTTAATGCAGATACTGACAGGTTCAGTGCAGCACTGAGTCAAAGGAACTGGAGTCTGCAGACATTCTTAAACAGGACTTGAAGGATTTTGGCTTTCCCATCACCCCACTCTCAGGGATCACACCTTCTTTTCACCAGTACATCACTCACATTCCCACTTAGACTACTTTTAGTCAGCAGCTCCATCATGATGGATATCACAGACACTCAGATTGATCCTATCACCATCAGTGATCTCTGACACAGAAAAGAGTCACACCACCAGTTAGGAACTGAGATTTAATACATCATTACTTAAAAACAAGATTTCATTAATTATTTCAAAAAGGAGTGGTCAGCATATTTAGAAAATAATGATCTGCCTGGAATATCACCATGTGTTCTTTGGGAAGCAGGAAAGGCAGAAATGCAGGCAAAATAATATCTTACTGCTCACATGAGAAAATAAAGAAAAAATGAAATCAATAGAAGCTGCCTGTGCTGCCTCACCACAAGAACATATAATTAACAACCTGAGAAAAATTAAAGGGAATTTCTGGAGCTGAGGCTGCATTTGGAAAACTTTGAACATGGGAATAAATCCGGAAAATTCCTGACTATCTAGTTAAAACTAAACAAAGAAAAACATCTATTTATTCAATGAAAGACTCGACTGTGAGCATCACTCATGATCCACAACAAAAATCTTTAAAGACTTTATGAAGCTTTACACTCATCACAGATGAATCCATCTAATGCTGCCAATGAAGAATTTCTTAATAGAAATGTACCAAAACTAAAGCATGAACAGGCTGCAGCTCTGGAGTCACCTCTTTAGTGTCTGTAGGACTCCATGAGGCCCTACAGCATCTCCCAATAAAGCCCCAGGTCCACATGGTTTTCCAGCAGAGTTTTACAAAGAATTCTGGTCTGAGCTAGCGCCCCCTTTCTTCAGGATGGTGACTCAGATCCAGAACGATCACACAGCTCCAAACATGAACTCTGCCAACATCAGCCTGCTTCTTAAACCAGGCAAAGGCCCCACACTCCATCCATCCAATCTCATTTATGTAGACCTTAAAATCATTTGCAGTCTTTGCCAGAAGATTAGGAAAATTTACTCCATTCAGAACACATCCTGACCAAACAGGTTTTTATCAAGGATAGACACGCAGACTATAATACACGCAAACTAATAAATGTAATAGATTACTGTTCCACTAACAAGTTAGAAACAACAGTTGTTTCTTTAGATGCAGAGAGGGCATTTGACCGGGTAAACTGGAAATTTTAATTAACAGTTCTACACAAGTTTGGATTTGGCTCATTTTTCATAAACTGGATCAGAACACTATACAGCTCTCCAAATGCACCTGTTAGGACAAACTAGAAAGAAGAAGAATTTAGAAATGCCTGCATGGGTAACAGAATTTCTAAATCTCTGTACCCCTTAATTATCAAAAATATTAAAAGTAATATTAAAAGTTATTATTAAATATTAATGATTCAAGTTCCCTCCCAACCAAAAAAATGGGAGCGAGATCTCTCCATCAACCCAGATGAAAACGTCTGGACACAGATTTGTTTAAACACCTTCCAAATGACTAAAAGCCCCAAATTACAACTTATACAACATAGAACGCACTATACTGGACAAAAGATGCTCCAAATGGGCCTCACTGTACAGGCAACTGCTGAGAACTATATGCACGCTATATGGTCTTCTACACCTGTTCAGAGGTTCTGGCAGAGAATATGTTAAGACTTATGGTATGTAGTGCTTTTCTACTCTGAGTGCTTTATACAGCATACCTCATTCACCCAGTCACACACATACTTCTTTCTACTGCTAAGTGCTTTCCCTCTAACTTGGGGTTCAGTATCTTGGCCAAGGATACTTTGGCAGACAGACTAGAGTAGCCAGGGATCGAACTACCAAACTTCTGATTAGTAGGTGACTTGCTCTACCTCCTGAGCTACAGCCCTCCTTAGCCACATGGTTTAATTGGAGTATCCCAACCTCACCAAAACTGTGCATTTTAGGTGATGTAAGTGAATTAGATATAGAAGCAAATATATCACACGTAGTTCTTACTGCCTTATGCATTGCTGAGAAAACTATTCTCATGAACTGGAAATCAAAAATGACTTGTGTATTGCTCACTATTGAAATTTACTTTTAGATTACTTCAGTGTGGAGAGAATGTCTGCGTCCTCAAAAAAAACAAAACGTGGTGGTGGGGGGTGATCAGCTGTACTCTCGTCTCCTCGTATGTCTAGCAGGTGGCAGGGGGTGGGCCCAGGGGACATAGGTGTTTGATGGCTTCTTGGACTGGGGGCTGTGGCTGCTTTTCTGTGGTGTCTGTGTGTTTGCCCTGGTTGCTGGTGGTAGGAGCTCGGGTGGATGTTTCCTTGTGGTCTAGGAGTGTGAGAACTGGGGTGCTTGCGGTGGCGGGTGCTGGCTCTGGGCCGGGTGGCCGACCTCCTCTGCAGGAGTCTGGACGCAGGGTCTGGGGCCCTGGCCCCCAGGTCACCCGTTCCTGGCCTGTGCCCCCTTGAGCGCACCACCATGTGGGGTGGGTCGGCCCATGTCAGGATATCCAGTCTGCAGTTGCAGGATTCTGCCTAGGTCAGAGTACGTAGGGCCATTCACATGGTTCAGCTTGCTGGGCTGTGTGATGACTTGTCCCTCCTTTTAAACTGCATCATAGATCATGACACGTCACAATACACAGAGGGCCTTGGGGGGTAGGTGGGTCACTCAGTGGTTAGTGGGTGGAGCTGCTGAGGTGGCCCCTCCCAACTTCACTGTTACCTGCTCCTCAATTTTATTTACACCTTGAGGGGATCAGTGTTACACCACTGTGGATCAGTGTTCATGTCATGTACGTCCCTTCAATTTAATAGCACACAGTCACACACATCCTGGGGTGGGGGCTGGCTGGTGGTTTGGTGCTGAGTTGGCTGCTTCCCTGGGTTGCCACTGGCTCTGTGGCGTGCCCGGCTTGGAACTTTTATGCATTTGGTGTGGCTCTGCTGGGTGCTCTTGGGTGCCTGGAACCTTGGGGCCGCGTTCTCGGCTTGGGCTGAGGTGGCCGACCACCAGTGGGCGGGGCTTCTAGTTGCCCCTGGCTCTTTTTCCCTTTGGCTGTGGGGGTTCTATCTGCAGGCTGCAGATCCCTTTGTGCCTTTCTCTGTCTACCTCTGTATCCCGTGGGTGGGGGTGGGGGGCAGGACACACACACACACACACACACACACACACACACACAAAACAACAACAACAAAACACAACAGGATTGTTTATCTGAGTTTTTTTCATGCTTTTTTTTTAATTATACACACACTCACACTCGTGTGCAGGCTGCAGATCCCTTATGCCTTTCTCTGTCTACCTCTGTATCCCGTGGGTGTGTGAAACACACACACTCGTGTGTGTGTGTGTCAATGTCAATTTTATTTCTATAGCATGTTTAAAACAACATTGTTGACCAAAGTGCTTTACAAGATTAAAATATAAGCAAGATATTTCCATAGGTGAATAAAATAAAGCATAGAACATAAAAACAAACAAACTAAAACTAACACACTAAAACAAGAGACACCACAACATAAAACGTGATGGGACTCAAACTGAACTTGAATTAAAGCCAAAGTAAAAAGGTAGAGAGGATTTAAATGACTGTATGGACTCAGCAGTATGAATATAAAATGGCAGATTATCCCACAGTCTAGGGGCTTTGTGTAACCCCCCCATCCTTCTGTCACTTCTTTCCCACTGATCAGCTCCAGTAACTGTATAATACCAATATCAATAATGAAATTAATTCATTAAAAAATAAAGATTAACAAGGGAAGACCCTCTTGGCAAAGCAAATGTGTCTGGATCAACACAGCATGCAGACTATAATTTTGCTGCCAGACAGGACAGGTTTAAAACATAAATAAATAAATAAAAATTAAAAATGCTTTCTTCCAAAAAAATTCAAAGTAAATCTGTCGCTTCTCAACTTGTACAAAGAGGCTATTCTTCAGTAGAAATTAGTTCTGAAAGTGGCTTTGCAAATTATCTAGCCCAGGCAACAAACTACATCAGATTTATTCTTATTATTTTGGATTAGAGGTGAAATTTTCATAGATCTTAAAACAAGGTCAAATAAAACCTAAGTAATATGCTTGGGACCAAGAGACAAATTTTTCATCAGACAGTGAACATGAGGGTCAAAGTGAATGTCCAGGTGCCTGACTGCTGTGTGTGACCACAGACTCATCCACGGAGAATCAGAAAACACCGCTCCCCCAGGCAGCAGGTTATAGGTATGACTGCTCTACTGTCAGGTCTCCTGCTGTCCTCAGAGGAGTAATCAAGAGGACTAGCAAGAGGCTTTGATCTGCATTCATGTAGTCTTCAGTTCTTACACTGTGCTTCTGTGTATTATGGTACATCTATCAGTGTGAGAAACTTCATAGTAGTAGGTGTTCCTCTAAACTGGCTGCTCAGACAGACAGACTGGCTTTGCCACTCAACACAACACACACACACACACACACACACACACACACACACACACACACACACACACACACACACACACACACACACACACACACACACACACACACACACACACACACACACACACAACAGCCTTTGTTAGTGTCATCACATTTAGTAGAAGCCATATGACTGTAGAAATAGCTGCCAAGGACAGTGAAGGCGATGTGGGAGTGTGTGAGCTTGAAAGTGACTAAGAAAGATGAAAATGAGAAAATTAAGCTTTGTGTGTGTGTGTTTTTCACTAAAATCACCCATATGCTGAGGGCAGCCACGTTATCACTAGCTTTCCAGACACTTTTGTGAAGGCTAGCATGTTTGTGTGTGACAGAGGGCTGGTGGGTGAACCATTAAATTTGAGGCTAGTTCTCCATCTGCAGTGAAAAGCGTTGCTTCTTTGTATAATTAGCGAGTTGAATTCAAGTCACATTTTCCAAATGAAACGAAGTCTGCTGAAGAGTTACAAATGCAGACCCTTTGGGTTGAAACATTTCCTGGTTAAGTGTCAGTGCAGGACGTAACCGTTACAGTGGCTGTGGTTATAGTGCAGTCTCAGGATGGTACAGGTACAAAGTTTGGTTAATCTTTAAATTAATTAGAGCAGACAAAAACTCTGCCAATAAACAGGCACACCTGTCCCTCATATATAATAAACACTTTAATTCCCTCTGCAGTGTATTTAATTATCTCTGTTAACTTGGGCCCAATTGATGTACTACCATTGCAGCAGAACTGCTGACAAATCACATAGCTGCAAATGACAATTGCTTCAGGTTTATGGAGAGAGATGGAATCTTAGTGGTCACCAGGGCTGCATCTATAGTAAGTCCATATCAGCACAAACACTGTATTAAAGAGGATTTATTTTTTCCATTCTTGTCTCACTCTGGGTCCAGATTATTAATAACACATAAACTAAAACAGAGAGATAACTTTGGACCTTCAAAAGAAGAAACTTTGGTGTGAAAGCACAGTCAGAACAGAGAGTGGAAATAAAGGAGTGGGAGTAATGTCCTCACAGAGCAGAGAGGAAAATGAGAGGAAAGGCATGAATGAGGGACTGAAGAGCAGAGACAGCAGGCTACTGGTAATGTCCTAATGATGTAGTGGCTGTCAGAACATTTGCTTCAGAGGCCAAATGATCCTGTAAGAACAGCACATCTATTGATCCAGCTATTACACAGCCCCACATACTAATGATTGTGTGCGCGCGTGTGTGTGTGTGTGTGTGAGAGAGCGCGAGAGAGCTGGGACAACCATACTGTAATGATCATAGTGTATGTATGCATATGTGTCTCAATGGGTTGGCCAGTCTCAACAAAACTTTGCACAAACATTGTCACACACAGAGCAAATATTAACATCTATATGTTTTTATAAATCACAGTTCTTTTGATTTTACATTCTTCATCACCTGCAAATACAATGAAGAGAAAAAGAGAGAACGAGGAGACACAGAGCCTGCTGACGGAGGTCCTCTGGATTCAGTGTGTTTCTCACATGACATTTCCTCAGTATTCCCATTACAGTGTGATGATAGGAAACCATATCTGACCCTGATCTGTGCCATATCTGACATCAGTTCTCACCTTCAGCACCCTCACACTTATGCCCCAAACAAGCTTTTGCCCTATTATTATTATTGCCATTTTTTATATTTTTTCATTTAAACAGCTTTACTGTTTATTGTGTATTTTTTCCTTATGAGTGTTGATGTTTTCATGAAGTAATGAACTGCAGTTTGTTACTCATGTACTGCCAATACAAAACAAGTTGTTACCCTATTTGTTACATTATTTTGTATCAGTCCATGAAGGACACCAAACCAGTGAACCCAGCTGTGGTGCTGAGCTGGGGTCAGCGTGTCCTCTTTGCTGCTGTCTTTACAGATGCTTGGAACGAGTGGTGTCAGCAGCTGTAGAGATCTGCTTTGTTGACTGCTCTATTTTATTTTTGAAACTCTAACCACGTGCGTAATGACCGTGTTATGTCTTTTGAAACGACACACGGTGCTTCACCCCACCGTCATCAAAACATCAAACTGCAGTAGAGATGGAAAGACTTGGAGGACAGAGCACGTTGAAGCTGTTCTGGGGGCCCGGCAGCCTCGTTATTCCCACATCCTGCTGGAGCATCATGCAATCAGCTGAATGTGCTACTCAAGACAATCTTTGTGATTTTTTAGTTGAACTCAGAAGGAAACTGAGTTATGGTAATAACTGTGAGGAATTTAGGCTGTAAGCATAATAATGCATTCAATATAAATCCCATTATCAGCAGGAAATCCAAGTGTGTAGATTATTGGATATATTATTTGGAATAATCACCTTGTTTAATCAGCCCATCCTATACAACACGTGTGTGTAATAGCATAACAGGCCTGATGAGTGTCCATGGTGATGCAGGCTTAGATGAAAAATTGTCTTTAAAAGGCCACATTCAGATAACTTCTGCTATGTTACTGTTAATTACATTAAAACTGATATACCAACACTTTCAATGTGACTGTAATAACAGATACAACCCGCAGACCCAACAGTATGAACGGCAGTGGTCACAACTACAACACAGATGAGAAGTAAAGCTTACGCGATGGTTTCTCACATTTTCTCACATGCAGGTATTCTCACAGATGTCAGCCTCCTTGCTGCTGATGTGCACAAGTGGGCTCTGTTTTCTCTGGACGGGGGTCTCAGTCAGGACTGTTAGAGGGCACTTTTGGATTTCATGCTTAAGTTCCAATCTTTCATTTTTCCTGTGGAGAGTGTTTGTAATCAATGTCCATATCAGCTTGATAAAATAGACCAAAAAAAAGTTCCAATGGGGAGGAGATGCCTTTTTAGATGTTCTACCATTACTGAAAAGCAAGGCAACATTTGAATTATAAATATTTGGAAATATTATATTCATTACTGAAAAGCAAGGCAACATTTGAATTATAAATATTTGGAAATATTATATATAAATATTTCAGTCTGTTTTCTGCATATAATAGAAAAAGCAGTTTGAGCAATACAGAGAGAAAGAGCTGAGTTAGTTCATGAGGTTTCTGCAGAACTGCAGTGAAAGGCCTGTCACCACACGTAAAAGGCCATCATCTCTCAGGTCCCAGGACCGAAGGAAACCGAGAAACACTGCAGGAGAATTTATTAGGTTCAATGTTCCCTCCGTCTCCCTCTTTGCATTCCCCTCTGTCTATCTAACTCTCTAGTTCCTTCTGCCTCTGCACTTCTGGTAATGGATTCTACCTAAATGGGTTCTGAGAAACAAGTGAAGAGAGGAAGAGGAGGAAAGGAGAGGTGAGGCAGAGGGGAAAGGAGACGTCAGAACTTGTTGCTTGTGATAGATTTATAATTACTGGTACTGTAATGGTACTACAGCAGCACTCACACTTTGTACAAATGACTGATGACGGCAATGTAAAATACTCAGTGTCCCCACCGTGGGCCAATAAAGGGATTACTTATCTGATCTTACCTCAGTCGTCACTTATTGCTTTGGATAACTTCATACAATCATCATTCATACAACACTGTCATTACAACAAGTCCACAGAACAGAACCAATCACTGTATATTTACTGTATCTTAAAGAAAGAAGAAAAATAATGGGATACTAGGAGACAGAGCTGCAGAGAGTGTGCAGAGAGAAAGTGCAGTTGTGTATGGTTAATGATTTAATGTTAGCCACTTGATGGAATGAAGTGTCTTCTCCATGTTAGCGGCGCCAAAGTTAAACCCTCTAGTCAGTTAGTCTGTTATTCATTGATTTCTCTGGTCAGCACTAGATTGCTATTGAATATGACTGGCACCAGGAGAGCGAGAGAGCACGCATGTGTGTGTGTGTGTGTGTGTGTGTGTGTGTGTGTGTGTGTGTGTGTGTGTGCGCGCGCGTGTGTGTGTGTGTGTGTGTGTGTGTGTGTGCGTGTGTGTGTGTGTGTGTGTGTGTGTAAAGGATGTGCATCTTGAGAACTCGAGTACATTTCAGCTGCGGGTGAAAAACATATTTTTTGTTATGCACGTGACCACTCTCCACTGGCACACACACACACACACACACACACACACACACACACACACACACACACACACACACACACACACACACACACACACACACACAAAATGGACTTGCAAGAATAAAAGCAATAAGCCTAAATCGTAGCACACAGTCTTTCTGCCACTCGCTTTGCTGTGAGATTATAGAGCAATGATCGATTATTTATTCCTGAAGGCTGTTTGTATTAAATACATGGCACTAACTGAACAGAGACAAACCAACAGTAATACCATGTATAAATAGTATAGCATGCAACTCTTAAACATCTTATGTCTTAAACTGCATCCTGGTGAGTGTGCATGAATAATATACTTACATGTGCACTTTGGTTATTGCTAATATCTGTCTTCTCTAGTCTGAGACTGCATCTGTGTCTGTGCAGTTTTAGGTATTCCTGTGTGTCTGCGTTAGATTCAAATAACTATTAATATACAGCATTAAGTTCTTTTGCAGCACTAAATAAGTCCTGAGCACATGCACACTGTATTAGGGCTACCTGATGTATAGTTTAATAAACACATGAAATAAATATTTTATGGAATACATATTCTAAACGCCACATCAAAGCACAACACACATTACCACATCAACACCAGATTTACATTTCATGTGCTTTTGAGCTAGGAAGTGTTTAAAAATGTTTTCCTTCCACTCTAAAGTTAAAGATAAATAAATTAATAATAATAATAATAATATTTCTGTGTCCACACACTTAATTATTTGTTCCTGCTTCATAAATGAATGGATCTTTGGCTACTTTCTAAATAGATCCTTTTTGTGTTATATGTGAAGTAATTACCATTAACCGTAAACCAACAGTGCAAATATAATAAAGTCAACACAGATATAAACAGGATGGCACTCACTAAGAGCACTGATTCATAAATCCTTCAGACCCCATTTATTTAGTTATAACTTTAAAAAAGAAAACACTCCTGAGGCTGAACTGCTTTTGTTCCTCGCTGAGCTCAGCAGCACGTTTCATTTCAAATTAAAGTAACTGCACGTTTTCCTCATTCATCTGCATTCAGCGAGTAATTGTAATCATAATTACTAAGCAAGGAAAATTTGGCAAGTTATTTAAAAAAATGAAAAGGTGATTTAAGTCCTTTTTTGTTTTTATAATAACTTGTTTAGACTCCTGATACCCTCTAAGGCTGAGCAGCACGACCCAGGAGAGAAAACTGTTTTGGTTATCACATCTTGTGACCATAGTTAGAATGATATATTGAATTATATATTATTTAATACCTGTGTGTGTGTGTGTGTGTGTGTGTGTGTGTGTGTGTGTGTGTGTGTGTGTGTGTGTGTGTGTGTGTTATTAAATAATATTTGAAAAAATCTTTTTAATATTGTATATTTTAATATTTATAATCAAATTAAAATTATTAATTGAAATAATAATTACACTAGAATACAAAGAATGCTGCCAAATTAATTTCTGCAGCGATCTGAAGCCAGCGTCTGAGTTCAGCCTTTCTGCTTATTCACCATCAGTTATATAAGATTTAGATTTAGACTCCAGAGAGTGAGGAAAAATGAACGGCTCTGAAGAACACGCCTCTTTTTGTTAAACTGTCACTTTTACTGTGAGGGAGAATGCTACCAGACACAAATACATGGTCACACCTATCAGGTGCTGATGTGAATAAGACGAAGAGAAAGAGCAGGTTCAGCTCATCACCACTGATCGTTTCTAATGAACAGAGTGGGACTAACACACTGCACTTCAAATGATGCCACTTAAAAAGCCTCTCAGTGTGTCCATGGTTCATCTCTTTTAGGCACCTCGACTATCTCTAAAGATCCTGTCAACTTGTGTCCACTGATTGCTTAATAATAAGAGAGACTGACTCTAATATCCTGTCCATTAGCATCCAGAAGGCAAAAATCTACACATAGAAAGCTGTGAGACAGGCTGTGATGCTGAATAAAGAAAACTATGAGCAGAGTGAACACAGCGAACCATTAAGAGTTCAACAACTTATATTTTTGTCCAAAATAATCAAAATCAATGTTGTTTCAAAGGAAATTAGCAAAGCAATAATAATGCAGAAGAAATACAGGATAATCTGATTTAATGAACTGACACGTTCTACATTGACTTTACATCACATGCTTGCAACTTTTCAGAGAAGCAGCTGGTTAACTGAATTTAACCAAGCTGAGTTATACTGAAAGAGAGAGGGAGGAGTCAACATCTCAACTGATGGTTGGTACAAGTTTCCTCCTGATTGGGGCTCGAAGGAGGCTCGCAGGTGGTAAGGCAGGTTGATTGATTGATATGCCAACTGTACAGTTAGCATATCAATCCCATTTTGACATCAGTTGCTTCTAATGTAACACAAGCCCTTATATGGCATCTACAATTATGCTTAAAACTTTCCTTTATGATCAAGCTTGGATCAGCTGACCCTGAACCCTCCCTTAGTTATGCTGCTATAGGCCTAGGCTATAGCAGCATAACTAAGGCCATAGCGCGCCCCGGTCTTCTTTTCATTCACCTTTTTTCACTCTGTTTATACTCCACTCTGCATTTAATCATTAGTTATTTTTAATCTCTGTCTCTCCCCCCTCAGCAGATGGCCCCCCCTCCCTGAGCCTGGTTCTGATGGAGGTTTCTTCCTGTTAAAGGGAGTTTTTCCTTCCCACTGTCACCAAGTGCTGCTCTGTTGGGTTTACTGTGTAATTATTGTAAAGTCTTTACCTACAATATAAAGCACCTTGAGGTGAGATTTGGTGCTATATAAATAAAATTGAATTGAACTAAACAATGGCACCTTGATGTAAGTATTAGCCATTACTGCAGGTGGTGCTGCTCATTTACACTTGCTTCATAAATTATATTTTCTAGTGTAACCAGCTTATCTTGATTGAGACCAAATTGTGCAAGTCATTGCATTAAAACAGGCTATAGGTACACAATGGTTTGGAAAACCACACACTGCACGTAAATCTATATTAAATGTCCTATTTCAAAATTATGGACAAATCAAGGGCATAAGTCCCACGCTGTGTGCAGCCTCAATAATGCAAAAAAACAATAAATGATAAGGTAAAGTTATGGCTCCAGCAGTATATAAAGGCCTCTCGTTGTGTGATGCCCTTCAAGTCAAAGTATGTTGTTTGTGAGCCTCGATGAGTACTGTGGCTGTCTTTGTGTTGCTGTATAACAGTTAAGGTTACAGTGTTAAGCAGCTTACAGATGCCAAATGGATTAAGTGTTTTGTTCACACACAGCAAAGTAATCTGGTTAGCAAAGGTGAGAGTCAGTCCTCCTTTTTTCTCTTCTTTCCATTTCCATATTTCTTCCCTTTCATCCCTTCTGCCTCAGCGTTTCACTCACACACACACACACACACACACACACACACACACACACACACACACACACACACACACACACACACACACACACACACACACACACACACACACACACACACACACACTTGCAGAGAGCAGGCTTATAGAAAATGGGGCAGAGAGGTTAGCTTATATATTTTAAGCCCATTACTATGAGAAACCTGGACATCTGTCTGCTGGTGATTCCATGCACACATTCATCTCTTTTTTTACCTTTTGTGTTTTATTTTAAAAATCCAATTCTTCTACTTACTAAAAATAAAGAGGAATGTGCACGTGTGGACGAACGACACACCTCTGTCAGTATGTTTAGGAGAGAGAAAGTCGAGGCATCTTTCTTTTTCTGTCCCTGTAGTTGAAATCTTCAGTATCAAGTAGCGGGGCGAGCAGCAGCTGGGCCCCCATGGGTCCAGACACCATAAAAATGTTTACATCTGCCAATGTGCGTGTGCGTGTTTGCAAGTGTGTCCGCTGGGGAGCCAACCAGACGTCTCTGGTCTAATATTTCCTCTCAGGAGTACAAACAATGCAGAGAGGCTTCTCCCCTTCCCTTTTGTGCCTTTATTCTCCACCTTCTGTGCTCCTCCTTTGAATCACTACATCTCTCCTCTTTTCTCTTCTTTCCCTCGTCTTTGTTTTTAATATTTTCCCACACCAAAACTGCCGATAGGATCACAGAAGCTGGTTTAACTAGTTATTAGTTAGTTATTTTTTCTTCAGTCGTAGTGATCTCGGGTGTGGCTGGATCCTATCTGAGCTGTCACAGGGTGAAAGGCAGAGTACACCCTGGATAGGTCTCCAGGCTATTGCAGGGCTAACAGAGACAGCCACTCATGCTCACATTCACACCGACGGCCAGTTTAGCGTGACTCATTACCCCAACTGGCTGCGTGCCTTTGGACAACGAGAGGAAGCCACAGTACCCGAGAGAGTTCACATAAGCACGGGGAGGACAAGCAAACGCCACACAGAAGGGCCCCAGCCAGCTGGTGGATTCAAATTCAGCACCGTCTTGCTGTGAGGCATCAGTGCCGCCTACTTACACAATAGAACAAATATCAAGTGTTTAATTGGAGATGTGTTGCTGCCATTTTAATTGGATAAAATGGCAATTCTAAATATAAAAGCCATTTTTAATACTTGAATGAAAATCCTTGGCTGAAGTCTAGAATCCATGGATATCACCCATGCTGTCCCCACCCTTCAGATGCTCTTCAGTCTGCTGGGTAGAGATCAGGTGACTGACTTGGCCATTGAAAAATATCCCATTTGTTTGCCTTGAGGAACTCTGTGTCAGTACACTCTGTGTCATTATTCACTGAGACTGAAGACCTGTCCGCTCAGTTCTGCAGCATTTGGCTGAATCTGAGCAGAGACTTTAGCCTTGTGCACGTCAGGATCACCACATTAACACCAGCATTCGTACATGTAGCCTCTCTCATGTTTGACAGATAGTGTGCTACGCTTTATATGAGCTGCTTCTCTCCTTCTCCCGGCTGTTCTCTTCTTCATCGCGGTGTAAATTAATCTTGCTTCATCTTTCTAGTCTTTGTTCGTGGTTGTAAACCATCTGAATTTTCAGAGTGTTCTTGACTTGGCTGGATGTTGTGTTTTTTTTTTTTTTTAAATTTAAATAATTAATTAATTAATTAAATTGTTTTTTTTGGGGGGGGGGGGGGGGGGGGGGTGACCTGCCCCGGTGCATTCCTTCTTTTTAAGGTGGGACTGGATTTTTGGCCACTACTAACAATTTAACTATATCTGATGGATAGGTTTAATTTTTTTTAAGCATAAAATCAACTCCAGATCTGTTTTTCTGTGAAATGAGGAAACTGGCCTCACATAACCATGAAAGTGCTTACTAATCAATTATTTTCAGCCTCTGAAAATTGGTGCCTATGTATAAAAATGACTGTAATTTCTAAACAGTTAATGCAGTACTGTGGTTAAAGCCCCTGAATTAAAGTCTGAACTTCAATCACGTATCGACTGATTTAAAATCCACTGTGGAGGTGTAAAATAGATTTTTGTGAAGTTTAAAAAAAATTGGGTCATCATCCAGAAATGTATCCACTTCACTGTACAAGGTTAGAAAACTGTATTTTATGACACTCAGCCTTTAAAAATCTTTAAAAATCAAACTCCATCATTTATTCACCAAAACGTTTCAGCTTACTTGCTTTCACTGATGACACAGGCACCATTTTAAAAGGGGACAAACACAGTGTAGTAATACAGTCAAACCAGTCCCATCCACATGCATGTTAGCCTATCAGCTTCCTGTCCAAACTAAACTACTGATTTCTTGCAAGACATTTCAAAATCAGCCACAAGCACAGGCGTGCACACACACAGCTGTGCTTCAAAGAGCCAATTAACTTTTGAAAACTTGACGACTATTCACTTTCAGAGATGCAAAGAGTTTCCTCTAGAGCACTGACATCCACAGCATAATGCCATTTAATAAAAACATTATCAAACTTAATATAGGAAATACAATGACTCAGCACTTTATTGCCCTGTTAATTACCACATCACGTCTCTTAATGAAAACCCAAAGTGTGTGTGTGTGCTTGCCTGCTTTAATGAAAACTGTGTGTATTTCCTTCCATGTGTGAAATCAGAAGCTACTACTGAGAATCGGCTAACACCTGTTAGGGAAAACTACCTTGAGAACAGTACTGCAGGTAGGCGTCACACAGCACACGAGCACATCTGTACACATACATGTGCATCCCACCAAATCCACGTACATTTAAAAAAAGGGATTGTTTGCATTGTGATTATTAATTAAAATCAGAACCTTTTGTTTTGCTGCCTTCCCCCACCCTTGTTCCCGAGCCTCCCACTCTGATTTCTACCACCAGGAGGTTCCAGGTGTGTGAATTCACAGTGAATGTCAGTTTCATATCAATGCCAATGCCAGCTCTACTATTTTATTTTTCAAATAAAAGTGTGTGCCGGTTTTTGTCCCTTTCTTGTTAAATTATTTTGATGGCTGCAATCAATACATTTTTACATAAACCCCAAATGTCACAATTAGGTGCCACAGTTTATGGGGTAACGCTGAAATGCACTGGCTGGGGTTTGAGTCTGACCTGCATGTCTTCCCCCACTCTTTCTGCCTGCTTTCATGTCCACCCTCAGCTACAATGCTAACGAAGGCAACCCCCACCAAAATACGAAATACAGTAAAAGGATCCCAGGCTTCTTAAACAAGGACAATCTCATCCATCACTTATACACCAGTTAAATCAGAGAGAACTTATAATAATAATAATTATAACTGCTCTGCCAAAAATGAGCAAACACAGTCACATATGGACTGAATATTCCACAATGGAGACTGAACTTTAATCACTGAGAGTTTCTAAGAGCACCGAGAGACAAACAAGAAATATTATTTGAGCATAAAGTGGGACAAAAATGGAAGCAAAGGTTAAGATGGTCTCCTACCATTGTCGCTGTCTGACTTGTTCTCGTGCTCGGTGTCAGTAAGAGTCAGCACTGAGTTGGAGCGGCTGGACAGGCAGGAACTCCTTCCAGATGATTTACCCAGACCCCCCCGGCCCCACAGCCGCATAGCACGGTCTGGGGACATCACCGCCTGACTGTCAGTGTCCAGGTCCTGGGCTGTACCAACTGAGAAGCCACGGTGGGGGATGCCCATCTCGGAGCAGAACGCCAGGCCACGACGAGACGGCGGCTCACAGATTCCCAGCTGACGAAGACTGAAGTGTTGACCTGAAACAGACCGAGGTGTCGGTATGGTTCGGAAATGATCAGATCACTGCAAATAACTTACATTTGAGATGGTGTGAGTATAACTACTACACATATGTGGCAGGTGGAAGACAGCTACACCAAAAGAAAAGTAAAACGTGGTAACAAGTCTGTCCGTGACAAAGTTATCCATCAGCAGCGATTGAATGAATGACCCAGAAGACAAACCAGACCGATAAAGTGCCTCAAATCAAATTTAGAGATCAGAAGTTGAGATTAATACATGCATTAATAATTAATACATGGTGGTGCTACTCACATTAACATGCATATATTTAATAATGATCGTAATAATGTATACAAAGTTGTGCTTTAGTGATAGAGTTTGCTCAGATGTAAATTAGTTCAGTAAATATGAATGTGACATTAAGAAACAACACAAAGATAATGTTTACAAATTCTTAATGTTGTGATGTATGTCAGCTGAAAGCAGTAAATGACATAAAATAAACATAAAATCATTTTACCATAAACATCATAGCTGCATATTTATATGCTCTTTCAAAGGGCAAAGACATCAATTTTGTCTTTACAGTAAACGGCCAAATAACACTATTCCTTAAAAACATCACATACACTGTTACAATAAAATTAAGCTCATGGTACACTGAATGCTTAAGTAATAAATGCCCCGCAACCCTGAACAGGATCAGCAGGGTGGATGGGAGAGGGTGCGTTCTAATTTTAGAAAGGTAATGTTATGTCTCACAACCGTCTTTGGATAACCTTACGTAAAATATCTGAGTAATCTGTCAGCTCATCTTCAGCTATGACATGAGCTAAGTAGTTGATTAATGATAATCTATATTACTATTAATAGTGAGAAGTGAATCTATCATTTTTGGGGGCCATTTTGCTGTAAATAATGTGTGTGAATCTGATCATATAAAAAACAGATAACATGTAATTTTCCTATTTGCACATTACATTTTAGAAAAGAAGAAGCTGGAAATTCTTGCATATTAGTAAATAATATACATAGTGAGAAAGGTTCATGGTGAAAACAAAGTCTCATCTTATTGTCCTGTAGTCTTGACAGAACACTTATATAGAAAAACTGTATTATTTTATAGTTCTCCCTATAAAACAAAATGAAGACGCTAAACAAACTCAGTGCTAAAGTAAGGAAGTTTGTGTTTGGCTGATTATTTCTTTGTTGGAACAACTTCTTGGCAATAAATGTGATCCTGTTGGAAGGCCGGTTTATTCCCCCTTTAATGGAGCCACATCTGTAAGGAAAATGCATTTGAGGGTTGAGCAGCAGAGTTGAGTATGTGGGTTGCACCCATGAAAAACTTGCCAACAATGCCAAACAGCTGATTTTGCTATTGAATTTTCTTTGGTGTTTATTGGATTGGATGACTGATGTCTGAAGAAACAAGACGTACTGGCAGTTTATTAATTTAGCAACCAGGGGCCTCAGTAGCATGTGGAAAAACCACACACAGCCACAACAGCCTGGCGCCTCTTCCTCATGTTGGTCACTTGTCACAGGTCAGCCAGTGGGGTTGTGTTGGTCACTCTGGCACGAACAGCACACCCAAACTGATCCCACATGTTTTCAGTGGGGTTAAGGTCAGTCCACCCTCTCCTAAATTCTGGAGGTAGTCTCTGATAAACCCCACTCTGTGTGGGCGAGCACTGTCATCTTGGAGGATAGAGTTTGGTCACATACTGTGGAGATATGGGATTGCCACTGGTTGCAGAATATCATCTTGATATCACTCTGCATTGAGATTGTCTCTAATGAAGAAAAGCCCGGGGGACCAGAAGCTCAAAACACGAGTCAACAGCAGAATCAGCTGTTTGGCTGAGAAGATTTGTCACGTTTTTCATGGGCGCAACCCACACACTCAACTCAGTGCATTTCATTTCATTACAAATGTGGCTCCATTAAAGGGGAAATAAGCAGGATTTATTGCCCAGAAGCATTGCTGCAACAAAGAAATGATCAACCAAACACAAATTTCCTTACTTTTTGTGCAAAGTTTAATTTGTCCAACATTTACTTTTGCTATTTCAAATGCTGTTTCTTTGATATTTGAATTTCATGGGTTTATTACATATTTAGAGCACTTTCATGCTTTCAATAAATTTAACTGGGCATCAGGAATGACTGGAAATGTGCTTGAATCAGGTTCAACAACAATAACAATCCTTTTGAAATATATATAAAAACAGCTGCAAAATCAGCAAATGAAAATAAGAGATAAGGAGTGCTGCTGCTCAAATTAATAGTGACTATAATTTTATATGACCTCCAATTAGGACAGCAATGAAAATACAGGTGATAGATGATTGAGTAATTATAATACTATTATGTCCTCAAATATTGATGCTGTGGGAATTGGAGTTGGAGAAGAATGGGCATACTCTGTAGTTAAGTATTTTTCATTTTGCCCTGCTATTTTTCTCATTTGTTATTTCTTTAATTTTCAATGGGTTATTATAGACTTCAGACCAACTTAACATAAGCTTCAATCCTCCATCTGAACTGTGTTCATCTCTGTTTGAAATCTTAGATTTGTTATTTTATGCACATACGTTTATGAACACATACATGACCATATATCTAAATATGAAATACTTCTACATTAAATTAAATATAATTAATAGTTTGCTTAAAGCATATGCATTGTCAATTATATTTTTACAAGTCCATTCATATTTTGAAAGTAATTGATGGCAGTACCTTTATTCTTTGTTTTCTGTCCACTGATAAAAAACTACAGCCAGCATATGTGTCTGTGCACATTAGTGGACTGACCTTGTCTGTTATAATCATCCTGTTCATGGTGAACCACGTCCTTGTGTCCCTTGGTCGTCCCATACAGTAACCTGTCAAAAACCAAGGGTAAACAGAATAAAGGAAGATGCCACACATTCACTCTGCACCCTTGATAAAAAAATATAAAGTAAAAACTACACTCTGCACTAAGTGGTGCTTTTGTTATTACTCTGAATGTATGGAAGTGCAAAACTGCCAATGCAAATTCTGGTAAGAACAAAAAAAATGTTTTTTAGGTAATTATAGGTAACTACTGCAGATGTGAATTCAGCTAAATTTTATTCCATTTACTGAAATTGCACATAAGAAAGATCAGGTCGGGTGTTTATAACCCTGCTGATGAATTAAATTTGCAAATTAACTGGTGAAACGTCTTTTTCACTCCAGTGATGAAAACCATTTTTAGTATTAGCACACATTCAAGTCAATGCTGAGGCATCCCTGGGCAGACTCCATATTTCCTTCATTTATTAATTAAAAACACATCTATTTGCTCCTGCTGCAAGCAAGCAAGCAAACAAACAAACAGTGATTTGTTTGCTGAATGTTATTGTTATGCAATAAAGATCATAAGCACAAGCTAACAACTCAGCCACTACATGCCACCCTGCAAAGTTTTACATGAAATTTCTCTTGTTTTACCAAATCTTGTCTTAACTTTCATAATTCTTCTGAACTACCAGCTCTTGATGTGTTATAGAGTCAGCCAATAATGTAGGAGTTAAAGTAAAAAGTGTAGAAAAGTATCCACACTGTGCAGATGCCTCTTCACAGTCTGTTTGTAAATGCTTTCACTGCTTTACGTACAAAACAAAATGTTGGATATGCCCAGGTTGTGGTGCTGTCCTACTCTAACCTGTGTGATACTGATATTCTGAGTAATCAGAGGCAGATATTCAAAATGTAAAAAGAATGGTTTTAAATCCCTGACCTAAGACAGCTCAATCACTGAAAGCTTCAAGTATAACATGATACCAGTGTTAATTCTGACAACAAATTTTGATTTAGTTTTAGTCATAGTCTTTTGGCGAAAATGTAATTTAGTTTTAGTCATAATTTAGTCATCTGAATAGTTTTAGTTTTAGTCACTAAATCTACAGTCGATTTAGTGACTAAAATATAAAGGGTGTAAAATGTAAATACTTTTTCTTCAGTTCCCTTGAATTAGTCATTATACACGCTTACACAAAATTAAACATTTATTAAAAGTTATGGAATATTATTAATAATATTAACATTAGTGTTTCACCTGCTTCCCACACACCTGATCATTAACACCACCTTACTGAGATAATCCAGCGTTTTACAGCAGGACGCTCTGAAAGGTACAGGGCAGTGTTCAGGACTAAGATTATAAAGGCTAATCCACCGCGGGGTGGAGATTTTCTCTGAACACAAACTGGGAAAAACACTTTACCCTGCATGACATTAAAATGCTGACCTTTGCATGGAGATCTGGGTGACTGGTTTGCAGATGCTGTTTAAGATTTGTCTGTTTTTACCCGAGATAGTCGCCCCACATGGTTTACACATCGTTTTGTTTGTCACAACATCAAAGGGCAAATGTGTCCATACATCGGCTCTTCTCTTTCTCCCTGCTGACATTGGTTACATCACTTAGTTCTATCGGAAGGAACGACCAATCACAGGCTAGTTTGGTCTTCCCGGGTTTAGAGCAAATTTGCGCATGTGTGCGTTTGATTGGATGTTTTCCTAACTTGTCCCGCCCTGTCACCAAATTAAATCAGTTCAGATTGGATTTCGTCCCCGCCAAACATTTTAGTCTCGTTTTCATTCGTTGACAAAAGTGTCAATTAATTTTGTTATTGTTTTTATCATTTTAGGTCGTTTTATTTAGTTATCATTATAGACATATATTTTTAAGGATTATACGTCTATGGTTATCGTCTCGTTATCGTTTATACAACATGCCTTCATTCACGCATTCATAGAAGTGTTTTCTATCTAACATTCACACTACAGTGAATGCATCACAGGGGTTCAGTTTCTTGCCCAAGGATACTTTGGCACGTAGACTGGAGCAGCCAGGAATCGAACCACCAACTTTCTGAATAACATGACCTGCGCTGCTTCCTGAGCTACAGTCACCCCATCATGCTTGTTGAATATTTCATGAGAATGAATAATTTACTTAACTATAAACGAACTGTTTCTACATTTACAGAACTGTAGGTTTATTCAACAGAATGAACACCAGAACACTAATTAAAGAAAAAAACATTTAACCAACTGTTACAAAAGTGAATTATACACAGGAAACAGAAATACACAAATGATAACACAAATAAAATACTAATAATGCCAAGTTGCCCCAAGTCAGATACAATTTGTATATGGTGTTTTTCACATTTTTCTAATATTGCTTGAGAAAACAGAAGATTATCATGTGCATCGTCCACGTTCTAACCTGGTCTGGTCTTGGTCAAAGGCCTTCAGTGTTTCACTGGAGGAGTAGGACTTCTGGGTGGGGACCCGGAGTCCGCGGGAACCAATAGCACAGTCTTCACTGTCCCCTGATGAACCTACATGGACAGATTTTAACACAGGCTCAACATAGGCGCAGCCCAAGCCATAATTACCCTACGAAGAGTGAGCAGATCAGAGTATAAAAACAACTCCTTTATTTTTACTAATTTTATTGGGTTAAATGCTGATTTATCAGAATAAAAATGACAGCACTGTTAAGTACCATCACTGTTGAGAAAGTTAGACAGTGTCAGTGGAATGTACTGGACCAAAAGTCATTAATCAAATGTGTTTTAATGGCATATTAATAGAGAATCATCTCCAATGCTGTTAGTCTGCAGACATTGATTACCTCCAGATTTTAAAGCACATCTAGTCAGATGAGCTTACAGTACAGCTTTGTACTAAAAATGTGTGCCCAGTGCCTTTCACTGTCACACCATCCAAGTGTTTTGCAGGGATGGGGAGGGGGGCATATTCATTTGGAAAGTTGAAAACATTTCTAACAGCAGTTGCTGAGTTGTTTGTTCACTGACTGTTAGCATGATGATTCTCGGTGTGTCATCTGGTCTGAACTACCCTGCTGCTGAGAGTACCATAAGGCCCTGAAACAAAAGCTTGGTGGCGTGAGGATCAGATATAAAGCTGTAGCTTGCTTGACAGAGGATTGCTTCCTCAGCAGATCCAAAGCCTGAGGTCAGCTAGAAGAAAGGAAGGAAGAAAAAAATCCTAAAATTTTTCTCATGTACTACACAGAAAATCTTTGGAAGTTTTCTGGCAAGAACAACTAGTCACTCAAATGTCTTTTAATCTTGTAGCTTTTTCTTAAACATCAGCTTCTCTTTTGAAACTGTTAGCATTTTGCTTAATACACTATTCAAAACACCGTAAAGTGATAGGAAAAAATCTAGAGAAGCCCAAGAAAACCAAGAGAATCCAAATCTCAGGTAAACACACACAGGGCAGAACAACAATACAGGACCACAGAGAGCTAAGGTAAACTGAGGCTTTAAGTACACACAGACACACTGAGGGCTAATGGGGAATGACACACAACTGGGGAACTAAACACACCTAAAATAAATAAGGGTAACAAGACAAGGGAAGTAAAACTAAGCACAACACACAAGAGACAAATGGTACCACAGTGAAAGAGGAAGAGAGGAGCAATAACTAACAGGGAATTGTAGACAGAACTGAACTAAACACAGAGGAAGTGACAGGAAAACACTGAGGGAATACCAAAGGTAAAAACTTAAACAATAAGCAAAATCAGAATCAAACTGAAGATATTCTATAATAAACAGAATCTGAAAAACCAAAAACATAAAACACTGGGTCAAAGACCTGGGACCAAGACATTTGTTGTTAATAAGAAGCATCTTCGATTTAATAATTTCTAGGTTATGAGAGATTACTGGTTCTTGGAAGAAACAGGATGTTGGCATAAATTCAACCATAATCAATAAAGAATTACACAGGACTCAAACTAATGTAAACATGAATGTATGTTATTAGTTAGGTTACATAACATCACCTTGTTAAAATAATGGCCTAAGTTTTATAGCAAAGTTATTTTTGCCTCATATTCATCATATTTTGTATTTTTAATTCAGTTTTTTGTCTCTTCTGAAAAACCTGGAGAAAAACAAACCCTTTATTTTAACATTATTTTAACAAGGTGACCATAATCCAATCAAGCGGAAAAAGCGGTCACCATCCAGAGGCACTCCCAGCATTCCTTTATCCACAACTTCTTAGGAGTTAACAAATATGTAATTCAGCACATCCATGACCAAAAGACCAAGCCAGTCAAGATTGCAGTGGGATGTTACAGGTTCTAGATCAAAAATGGTATATTGACAAGCGCTTACTATTTGACTTTGGGAGGCTCTTGTGGTACTTATAATTATTATTATTTATTATTATTATTTTAAAGATATTTATGTCAAAGAGTGTGTGTGCTGGGTGTGTGGGGTCCTTCAGGATGTAGGTGGCCCTTTTCCTGCATCTGGAGGTGTAAATGTTGGTGGTGCTGGAGAAGCTGACTCCAACAGTCCTGTGTGCAGCCTTCACCACCCTCTGCAGAGCTTTCTTCTCTGCTGCAGAGCAGCTTCTGTGCCACACAGTGATGCAGGAGCCCAGGACGCTTCTCCACCACACATCTGTAGAATGAGGAGAGGACTGAGCTTCCTAGTCCAGCACACCTCAGCCTCCTGAGGAAGTAGAGGCGCTGACCAGACTGGAAGTGTTGTTGCCCCAGGTGAGGTCCTTTGGTGAACACCCAAGTACATGTACCAGTGGAGCTCTTGGGGACCAGGATGACGGTGGCCGTCTTTTATCATCTGGGGACAGCTTCTTGTATGAGAGAGGAGTTGAAAATGTCAGTAAACACCCCAGAGAGTTGGTCTGCACAGTCCCTTAGCACCCACCCAGAGATGTTATCTGGGCCAGCAGATTTATGAGGATGAATCCTCTGTAGAATCCTCCTTACCTCTGCTGGGGTCACACTGAGGGGTTCTTCTCCAGGTGGTGCGGTGAGTCTGGTGGTGGACGGGGTGGTGGGGTCCTCAAAGCGGACGTCACAGTCCTGGTGATGGTAACATCCCCAACACACTAATACTGAGAAGGCTACAGAATCTCAGCCTGCTGCAGGAATCAGGCCTCCATTCCTCAGGGAGGGAATGTTGTAAATGGTGCATAAGTAAGCATAAACGTGGCAAGAGGTGCTAGGTTAAAAGCTAACACTTGCAGATTGGCTACCTTGCTAATCCAGTTTTCCACTTGCAGCTTCCCAAGAACCTCGGGCATTGTTATGTTTAATGTTTATTTCATTGATCATTACAGACTTTATAAAAGAATAATGCAGAGTCTGGTCAGTGCTTCTTCTTCTGATCATGTTGGAGTGAGGGCATAGAGTGGGTGCTGCACTGACTCACTGTAATGTCCTGTGCTACAAAGTTGGATTATACAAGAATAAAAGACATCACCACCTGGTTAGCAGATACCTCAGCAGCACAAACACTGACATTACATTGGAGCACTTATTTCTTCACATTCTGTTGATAGTTTTAGTTCAAGAGCCAAAGAATATCTCACCAGTGTATGGTCCCTCCTTGTCCTTCTGGCTCTTAGTTAGTGAGCAGTATGGACGTCGCTCTTTCACTTCCATAATGCTTCTTCCTATGCTGCTGGCAAACATACAGGCATGCTGCTGAACAGCTGCACAGACAAACAGAGAGAGAGAGAAGAAGAAAAGAGAAGAAAGAATGAGCGAGACACAACTGGACAAACAGTGAAGGTCGTTGGTCCACCTACAAACAGACACACAGAGGGACACAAGGAGTTACAATGGCCTCATCCTGCAGTCACTGTTAAAGTTAACACTTACAGTCAGTCATTGTAACCTGCTGACAATCAGCAATACCAGTGCCAGGCAGCAGAACGTGATCCTAACTTGATTTAAAAAAGAATGAATTAGACTGTACTGTGTGCTTCTTTGTAATCTGTGCTAAAAGTCTGGTCACAGGCAGACTCACACATAAGGGCAACTATACAAACAGGCAAATTCAGATTATATTAGATGAAAATATTAATATTCACATTTATTTCAGGTAGAGCAGCTGAACCACTTCTTCAGCCACCATGAGGAGCAGAGACCACAGATGGCGCCAGCCACTACACCAGTGCCTCCCACTGACAGCCAGGCACTCATCTTGCAACCAGATGACGTCACTCGCACATTATGAAGAATTAACGTCCGGAAAGTGACCGGACCTGACGGCGTGCCTGGACCTGACGGCGTGCCTGGACCTGACGGCGTGCCTGGCCTTGATGGCATGCCTGGACCTGAGGGCGTGCCTGGCCTTGATGGCATGCCTGGACCTGACGGCGTGCCTGGACAGGTACTCAAGGACTGTGCAGGGGAACTGTCTGGAGTTCTTTCTGATATCGATAACCAATCCCTGTCACAGTGCACCATGCATCGCTGCCTAAAGGTATCCACTATAGTGCCAGTCCCTAAACACACTGCAGTCACCTGTCTTAATGACTACAGGCCGGTGGCTCTGACACCTGTCATCATGAAGTGCCTGGAAAAACTGGCCTGGACCCTCACCAGTACAGTATGCCTACTGGGCAAATATGTCAATGGATGACACCATCTGCACTGCACTCCACACCACCTTGCTATACCTAGAAGGGCGGGGATCATACGCCAGGCTGCTGTTTGTGGACAGATCTGGTTTTAATACCATCCACCCTAGGAGAGTTTTCCAAGATGTCCAATCTCTGCCTCCAGCACAACACCTGCCGATGGATTCAGGACTTCCTCACAGACCGGCCACAGTCAGTCAGGATGGGACCTCATCACTCCACCACCCTGTTGCTCAACACTGGGGTCCTCAGGGCTGTGTGCTGAGCTCCTTTCTCTTTACTCTGGGACCCTCACATGGTACAGCAGCAGCTAACAAGAAGGCAATACAGCGAGCCATAAAGATTTCTGAGCATCAACACACATCTGCCCACCCTGAAAGACATTTACACGTCTCAATGCCTCCGGAAGGTATCAAGAATCACCAAAGACTCACCATCCATCACACCAACTGTTTAATCTGCTCCCATCAGGGAGGAGATACAGAACTATCAGAGCACGAACCACAGGACTGGCAAACAGAATCATCACCACACTGAACCCTAACGCACACACTGAACCACACTGAAGGGTGAAATAACTAGTGTGTCATTTAATTACTTATTCTATTTCTTTACTTATTACTTTTCTTTTTTGACTGCAAGGGCAACTGTTGTGAGTAGTGCACCTGAATCTTGTTGCGTATGCTTGTATATGCAATGACAATGAAGGAATCTTGACTTTATGCACACAGGATTTCTGCAGCAGAATGCCTGTAGATGCTTCTGTGGTTTATGTAAAGTTTTCATTCATACTTTAATGTAGTTTTTCACTTTATTTAAAAAGGAAAACCCACAGAGAATTTTTCATTAGTATAGAGGTCACAAAACTACCTTCGTGTAGACCATCTGCATGCATACTTGCTCTAACATCTGTTTGATATGTCAAATGCAAGAATCTGCTGTTCGTTCTCAGTTTTCTAGAATTTCAAACAGAATATTTTTGGATGCAAACTATAAATCACACAAAAATAAATACTATTAAAACATAACCTTGGGTTTTAAGAACTTTGGGAATTTTCTACTTTTTATTGACTTTTTACAGACCAAAAAAAATAGATTAACAGTAAAAACAATTTTTATTTGCCATTAATTGGCAAATTAATGGCATTAATTAATTTGCACTGTGTACTTACAGGTGCAGCAAATGTGCATAAAATCACTTTAGGAATACATCAAGTGGCTGTTTTTACCCAAACAGCAAAAAGACAGCAAAAACACTGCAACCTTGCAACTTTGTCACAGTGACAGCCTGTTTATGTGAATAGTTACTGCTTATATAACAGCAGCCTGACAGGTAGTCTGCTTTAAACTGTGTTAGCGGAGCTTCATATAGAATCACCAGTTGTCTATTTATGAGTGGTACAGTTGCACAGACCGGCTCTTATGCTGTTCGTCAGATGAGCAATAAGATGGAATTAATCCTAAGACAGGACAATGCAAATTTACAGCAGTCAGTACAGTCTTTGAGACATGTAAGCATCTTCAGACAGATATGAAGTTAGCAGCTGCGGTCAACGTTAGCTTTCACAATGACCGACAGGGAAGCAAGAGAGGATCGGAAAAAGCTAAATCAGATTTTTTTGGTGAAGGTTCACACTGAAGTGCAACACTAAAGTCAGAGAGAGAAAAGCGCTAACATAAAGAGAGGATGGGTCATGCACTGCCAGCAGTGGTCACACAGCTTTATAAACCATCAACTTAATCTGAGACACTGATCCTTAAATCCCCGACCTTCTGGACCTGCATGCCATGTGTATGCTTGTTATTAATAGGTATCTTGCTAGTGTAGTTGTGTTTGGTGCACTTTAGCATATAAGCCAATACATGGCTTATAGAGTTCATTCTTTTCTATCCAGTTATAATTGTTCAATTGATGTCATCTTGTACATGCTTATCTTTAATGACGCAGCACATGACTGACTAAAACTGTTCCATAGTGCCATAATTGTAATAATTCCTTTACCATACATACTTATTTCTGTTCAGAGTAATGGGCCTCTGTGGGCATAGGTGCTGAATCCTGCACATCAGATTTTCAGCTTCACCTGACCTGAAGAACACCAGGAGCATCAACAGTGAGCCCACGCATACATAACAAGTACATGGAAAGTATAAAGAAAAGCTCATCATGGAGTGTTAATGAGATACATGATATTCATATATTAACTGGTGATCTGCAATGGAATGGATAATCATGGTTTGCTATGCCATGAGCAAGGGCCAAGCTGGCAGGGGCCCCTGAATGATTCACAGGAACAGGAGGTGCTATATGTATTTATTTTCTCGGAGCTGCTGAGCATTTTGTTTTGTTTCATAAACCAAACCTGAACAGAAAAAACACAGAGCTTAACAGAACATACACCGACTGTGACTAGACTTGTGCTTTGCACCAAACAATAACACACAAAATATCTTCTGCATTACCATTTCTGTGTTAGCAGGAGCTCCATTAAAAAACAACAATTTTTAAACGTCATCCCTTCAGCTGTAATGTCAACTTTATTGTGCCTGAGGAAGAACTTGCTCAAAGTTTCTTCAGCCATCCATGAAGAAACTGCTGTTAATATATGATGGGAAACACAAGAATTACATGTATTACCTTATAGTAGAAAAACCAAAATAAGTCAATGTCATTGACAGTGTTTACAGTGCAGTGCAAAGCAATAACAAGGAAGAAGCGAGCAAGTATGGCTTTTTGTAGAACAATAACTGCTGTTTCTGTACGGAGGCGAACGTGGATTTGGAGGTGGAACCAGCTGTGTTGGGAAACGACTGGCTTCACTGAAAGACTGTTCATGGATTTGGATTTGACTCTCCATTACAAAAGGCCTGTATAATAATAATAAGATGTAATCTATTAACTCATGATCCTGCGTACAGGACTGTGAAAAAGTATTTGCCCCCTTCCTGATTTCTTTTCGTTTTCTGCCTATTTGCCCCGCTGAAATGTTTCAGATCATCAAACCAATTTCAATATTAGACAAAGACAACCCAAGTATATACAAAATGATGATTTCATTTATTTAGGTCAGTGTTAGCAGCGTTCCAAGGTAAAAACCAGTGCCAACCATAAAGAACACAAAGGCTCATTTCACATTTTCCAAAAAACATCTCAATGATCCCGAAGAGTTTGGGCAATATTCTGTGGACCAAGAAGACAAAACTTCTACTTTCTGGAAGGTCTGCTGTAAAACTAACAGCATTTCATTACAAGAACACCAGTCAAACTGCTAGTGTGATGGTCTGGAGCTGCTTTACTGCTTCGTTACTTGCCATAACTGATGGAACCACGAATACGGCTCTCTACCAGAAAATACTGAAGTAGAATGACCATCAGTTTGTGCCCTGAGGCTCAAGCACACTTGGGCTTGAGCCAAGCAAGTCCACCTGTGAATGGCTAAAAAACCAAACAAAATGAAGGTTTTGAAGTGGCCGAGCCAAAGTCCAGACTTAAATCAGACTGAGATCCTTAAAACAAGCTTAAAACGCTCCCCTGCCCCTGTTTTACAATAACCTCAGCTTTCAATATGTAGCAGCTGTTTTATATTATTATATAACAACAGTTTAGAGGGAATGAAAAAACACAAATACAAAAACCAGACTTTGATTTTTCAGGATTTGTATTAAGTGGAAACAGAAATTCAACATGAAGACAATATAAGACAAGAGAAACATTTGAAAAGTTTGATTTTTGTCACTTCTATATTACAAATGTTCAGGTGTTTTGGGGTCTGTGTGGTAACGAGTAAAGCAGTTCCTGTCCCTGACACCAGGGCTTCTTTTTGGGATAAACCATGGTGGCCGGGGGACCACATCAGCTCTGCTTCAGTTTTCCAGTGACAGCTGTGCCCCAGCAGCCCTGTCCTCGGTCACCCACTCTGACCCCAGGTGGGACTCCTCTCCAGTGCAAAGGATGCTGATGCCTGTTCAGTAGAAACCATCCTAAAAGATAGACTTGTATTAGTCTTGAAAAGAAGTAAGTAAAGTAAGTAAAGGTAAGGCAGGTAAATTGAGATAATAATAATAATAATAGAATAGAATAGAATAGAATAGAATAGAATAGAATGCCTTTATTGTCATTATACAGGATGTACAATGAGATTGGAGGGCCACTCCTGTTCAGTGCCATGTAACAGAAAATCAAACTCTCTAAAATAAAAATATTATAAAAATATTATAATCTCGTATGATCAATATAATCAAGAGATATACAGAAATAAACAATGTGTAAAATATACAAAAAATAGAATGTATAAAAATATATACATGCATTGGTGCATCTGTACATTGTAAGAAAAGTAAATATGTGTATACATATAATAATGAAGATGATGAATATTGCACTTGGTGAATGAATATTGCACTAGTGAATGAATACTGGATATTACACAATATAGGAATGTCAGATATTGTTCAGTATGAATAATATAATATTGCACAGTTACAGTGGGTGAGTGTGTGAGTTCAGGGTGGTGATTGCTCTGGCGAAGAAACTGTTCTTGAGTCTGTTTGTTCTGGCTTAATAATAATAATAATAATAATAATAATAATAACCTTGCATACTTAGAGGATAAAAGCTATAAAAATGTAGAATAACAGATAGGTGAACTGGGTAAGTGGAAAACAATTCATTGAAAGTCCTTTTGAGAAGCAAAACTAATAAAGTAATGTTACAGTTAAAAACACAGTTCACACAAAGCTGAAACGAAGCTTTATCATGTTCATACTTTCATAAAGTTCATTACTTACTCTTGTTTAGATGGAGCTGCTTCAGAAGAACTTGGTCATTCATCCAGACACGTTCCTCCTCCACAAAACTTCATGAAGGTTTTCTGTCTTTGACTTTTTCTTGATATATTTTCTCTCAATCTACAGTAAAAAATATTTTGAAATGTTTCTGCGTCCCCACACCCCCTTTCTCTGCCACGTTTGTGCATCAGTTCTTACCTGTGATTGGTCTGTTGTTGTACTTGTATTCCTATGATGGACCATGAATTACTGTAAAGTCCCATAAAGCTCACCTTCTCATCATTCACGAACCCTTTGAATGCCCCCCCAAATGGTTGTCAGGGTAATGTGAAGCGTACATGGTTAATCTGGGAGGAGCACATTGTTATGTTGTGTTCAGACAGCAGTGCAAATGCTTTGTGCTACCATAATACACTGATTATCCGCATAAACCCCCCCCCCCCCCCCCCCCCCCCCCCCTTTATTTTTCTCTCAAGCAACAAACTGTAATGGAGTTACAGTCTTTTAAAGAGCACTTGTGAAATGGTGCATAAATTTAAGCATGGGCACAAATTATATAATTGTATAATTGACTGTTTTTGACTACTTCTGCTTTTACCTCATATTTCACCTTAAAACCGGTTTACCTCGCCTTGTTTGGTAGCATTTTTTTCCCAGCACAACCTCACATGTGTGACTGCACAGTGGTTTTTTTTCATTCTGATGTACTGTGTCAACACATTGGACCTAAAATCCCCAAAAACCTTAAAATCCAATTAAAAAAAAAATCTTTTTTTACTGTGAAAACCACAAACATGCTTAATGAACAATTTTAATGGCTTAAAATACAAAAACTTCCAAAGACTTATGTAGAAATTTAGCAAAAAACAAAGCTATATACAACTATTTAGATTAAAATGCAGGCATTGCCTCGGTCTTTGTTTTGTACGACTTACAAAACAATCAGGTGTCACAATGAGATGCCACACAAATTATTAACCACACCACAAGACAGAGGGGCCCGTCACAGGGTGTGTCACACCCCGTGAGACAGTGTTTACATTTTAGTTTGGCAGCTTTTTGGCAGCACCTGCCTTTACCATGACTACACAACACGCTAAACACACCACACTACACACTAACTACACACTAACTACACACTCCAAACACACTCGATGCCACAAATCTCACAAATTTCAAAACTTGCTATAACTTTCACCTGTGGCTCTGCAACCAAATACCAAGCGCTGCCATATTTTTTATCTCATTTTATTTTATTTTTTGATTGGTTGATGTGGGGCACTTTTCCACCAATAGGAAATGGGATGTCATGTTTTCACTGGAGTCCCAAAGCCTTAGAAATGGCTCATAGATGTGTCTTTGTTTCTCATCTGTTCTTGAGTTTCTTTAGCTCGTGGCATGATGTATTGCTTTTTATGATCTTTTAGCCTGTTTCACTTTGTCAGACAGGCTCTATTTATGTGCTTTCTTCATTTAACAGGTCTGGCAGTAATCATGCTTGGCTGTGGCTGGTGAAATTGAACTTTCACAACCTTTTCAAAAGATGCAATTTTTTTTTTCCCACACAGGGTCAGGAAGGTTTGAATTGACTTTTGCCCTTAGTAAATGAAATCATTAAAAAAAACTTTAAAAACTGCATTTTGTATTTACATGGGCTATTTTTGACATTAAAATGTGTTTGATGATCTGAAACATTTGAATACGACAAAAAAATAAAAAAATCAGTGTGGTTGAGAGTACGGCTGCAGTGGAAAGGTGGGGCATCAGGTGAGGTTGGTGAGTCAGCTGACTGAGCTCAGTGAGTTTTCTTTCCACAGTAGGGGCTGGTGAGGAGAGAGGAAAGGATGTGGAGTGCAAGCAGGAGGAAAAATAAAGTATCATCATCATCATCATCATCATTAAATCCAGTTCCATAGAAAGACCATAAGGTGTAAATACTTGTTCACAGCACTGTACCTCCCTATGTGTACAAGCAGGTGATTCCTTATGTGAAACTGGTTTGTGTCCATGTACACAAAGTGAAGAGTTTCCACTTTTATTGTAGGAACATTTGGAGACAGGAAAGATTGGTAATGGTATCAGTCTTTTCACTGCTTACAATGATCACAGTTTAAGTGCCTTGTTAGACACGTGATTTTTAAAAGTTAAACCACTTGGTGATATCCATCCATCCATCCATCCATCCATCCATCCATCCATCCATCCATTCATAGATCCATCCATTCTCTTCCGCTTATCCGGGGCCAGGTCGCGGGGGCAGGTGCCTAAGCAGAGAAGCCCTCCCTCTCCCCAGTTACCTCCTCCAGCTCATCCGGAGGGACCCCAAGGTGTTCCCAGGCCAGCCGAGAGATTATATCTCTCGGCTGGCCTGGGTCTACCTCGGGGCCTCCTCCCAGTCCTAATCAGATGCCCGAGCCACCTCAACTGGTTCCTTTTGATGTGGAGTAGCAGCGGCTCTACTCTGAGCCCCTCCCAGATGGCCGCCCTCCTTAACTTATCTCTAAGGGAGAGGCCAGCTGAGAGATATAATCTCTCGGTTGGCCTGGGTCTACCTCGGGGCCTCCTCCCAGTGGGACATGCCCGGAACACCTCACCCAAAGGGCGTCCAGGAGGCATCCTAATCAGATGCCCGAGCCACCTCAACTGGTTCCTTTCGATGTGGAGGAGCAGCGGCTCTACTCCTCACCTTATCTCTAAGGGAGAGGCCAGCCACCCTTCGAAGGAACCTCATTTCTGCCGCTTGTATTCGCGATCTTATTCTTTTGGTCACTACCCAAAGCTCGTGACCATAGGTGAGGGTAGGAACGTAGATCGACCGGTAAATCGAGACCTTCACTTTTACACTAAGCTCCCTCTTCACCGTGACAGACCGGAGCAGCGTCCGCATCACTGCAGAAGCAGCCCCGATCCGTCTGTCGATCTCCCGCTCGGGCGAGAGGCGGAGTCAGAGAGACACTCAGAGGTTGTTGGATAAAACCTGCCAGGTTAGGGTCACAGAGTCTGTTACCATGGTAACTGACTCAGAGTTGGAGTTAGCTCTCTTCCTGGAACAGTTAGGGCCTTGTTATTGGTGACCTCGAGTTTTGTAAATAGTTTTGTATTTTAACATTTACGACTTTATATATTGAGCAGCGCAGCAGTCAGGTAGGAGTGAGAAGCCATTTTTGTTGACACCAGTTTTCTCATTTGCTGGCTAGGAGCTTAGGTTAGATATTTGTCTTTTATTTTGGTTAGGTAAAGACAGAGAACAGCAGAACCTTTTGTTTGTTGTTTTGGCATTGCTCACGTCCAAAGTAAATAAACTGCTGCTTCACATCTTCAGCTATCCCAGTGCTTCTCAATTATTTTCTGTTATGCACCCCCTAGGAAGAAGAAAACCTTTTGCGCTCCCCCCACTCTCTGCCGTGACTATAAATAGTCATGGTGGAGCCTGCTGTACGCTGTGAGTAGGCAACAGAAACATACACCATAGAGATATTACTTACTGTGCACACTCTGACAATGAGAGCACCACTGCCACCTACTGTAGTGGATGTGCAATTAAACGTAATTCTTGTACGGCAAAAAAAAAAAGCATGTTCCCCGGGGTCAGACGTGCCCCCCCCCAGTAGCGCACCGCGGCCCCCCGCAGTGGGGCGCGCCCCACTTTTTGAGAAGCACTGAGCTATCCTGTGTTGCTGTCCTGTTCTTGAGTGTGGTTGGTTCTTTTGTCCAGGTACCCCTAGACCAGGGATGTAACAGGCCATGTTTAACCATGCATTCATAAAGTGCTTATTTTATATACTTTAACCACTTTATCTACCTTTCATCCTCAGCCGATTTAGAATCACCTATTAACCTAACATTGAACCATGAAACCCACAGGAAGCCCATGCAGGCACATGCAGAACAAGCCAGCTCCACACAGAAAGGCCCCAGCTGGGTTCAGAGACGGACATTTTGGCTGTGAGGTGACCATGCTAAGCACTACATTCTATAATCATTTGACACAGAGCACTTAGTTGTGATGTGGTGAATCAGATGAAGGAGGAGGTTAAAAGAGATAGAATATTACAAAAGGGAAGCAAAATAGAATGAAGAGCGGAGAGCAGGGGATAACAGGAAAGAGAGATGAGTGAAAGCAATGATCAGTTTGCTGGGTTTTTTCTTTTTTGGTTAAGAAGTGAATTAAGAGAGCTTGATCAGGCTTCATCAATAATTAAACAGTTAATTAAAAACACTGTGCTTCAATGAACAATGAAGAAAACCTAATAGGGATTAAAGAGCCACACTGAAAACAGCAATCAGGAGGTTGTTGAATTTGCATATATGACCTTCATATACATAACATAATTCTTCAAGAACGTTCAGTCTTTTAGACTGAACCATGTTGGAATGAAAAAAATGAGTTAACTTTTGTCCTGAAGGGTGTTCTGAAGGGAAATGACTGCACTGTCCTCCATGTTATCTCTTTGGAAACTTTACTGCAGTTCTGGAGTTCTGCATTTTGAAGGCAAATAAACCTTTAAAACTGAAATACCAGTGAAAAAGAGTGTAGACCAGGGGTCAACTACTACATTTGTCCAGTTTTTCTCAGCAGACACTGTGAGGGCCAGATGCTCTCGTTAAGTAAACTAAAATTAATATTCTATCCAAAGTAATCTCTTATCATTTGATAAATCAATTTTCCTTTCAAATATATACTATTTTTAGTGATGTGATGTGCAAGTCTTGCACTTACATGTTCTTCTCTGTTATGTTTATGTGCGCAGTTGTTCTTGTTATAGATATGATGGGTACAGGAAACAAAATGCTACATGAGAGCAACAAGTTTATCTATCCACAATCTACTTCTGTTCTTGTTGTTTTTTAAGTGAATATAGGAACACATGAAGAGTTCATACTGTGTGACCACATGTGGGCGCCCCACCCACATGTGGGTACATACCGAGCCACCTACCCCTCCCACGAGCAGACCGTGTGAGAGACCCTCACAGCACAGGAGACGGGAGCCCCGTGCAGGCCGGGGAGTGTGTTCAACAGTAACGATCCTTCCACAGGTTCGCCAACAGAAATCTCATTATGACTTCTACTTCTGTTAGTTTGACAAATCTGATATTTTTTCTACATAAAACCAGGTCAGACTCACCGTCAGTTCTGTTTACAATCTGATCACTACCAACAAAAGTTGGCTCCTCAGTGCAGCACAGTGCTCAAAATACTTGAAGTCACATGGTCCGGTCTTGCATTCTGATTGGTTCTAGGTACATGGAGGCTTTTGTGGACAATGGGAAGTTGTGTTTGGGGTTTTTTGATAGACTAGCCAGAGACGGGTATTTAATGGGTTATGATGTGACATGATTGATTGGTGTATAGTAAGTGTGTAAAGAATTTTGGAAATATCATCATCTCATTTTTGATGGAGGTGACATTTTTGCATCTGAACTCCTCTCTAGGCTAGTCTTGATTTCAGTAACATTCGGGGGGCCGGATGGAAAGCTCTGGCAGGTTGGATGTGGCCCGCAGGCCACCAGCTGACATTCACTGGTGTAGACCCTTAATAGTACATGTGAATTTTTAATTGAGTAGTGTTTTTTGTCAGTAATAGGCTGGTTATCAAGAATTGGGAAAGACATGTTGCTCGATAAGGCTGCAGTTAGTTAACAAGAACCATTTTCAAATGATCAATAATAATCAAACATAATTTGAGTTAAGACTTTTGGAATGATTTATTTTTCTCTGTAAGCTAACTGACTTTTTCTCAGTTATGAGAGCTGATTCTCTGAGAACAATTTAAGACGTGTCTCCCTGAAAATGTTGGCGTGTATCTAAAGTGGACTCATTGTCAAAAACTGCTCGCGCATGAGTTTGTATTGAGATGTTGCACCCTGTTATCCTCCGTGCGCCGTGAATGTGCTCCATTGCCTAACCTGCGAAAAGTCTGAAAGTCTCCTCTAAACATCATGGACTAATCCTATTCCTGTTTCTGGTCACGAATGGACATCTCATCACTAGTTATCCCTCACTTCAGTGTAAAGAGCAAAATCAGAACTCTAAGAAACCGAAAAGTATTGGTTTTGTTCAGTCTGCGCCTGCTCCTACTCTGCCTCCGGACAGTGGTGAACTAAAACAGGATGAGGTGGATGAAAGCTACCGGCACTTCATTTCAAAGGGGTTTGTCTCACTGACAGGGAAGGAGGAGGATCGGGTGCCGGTTCTAATCTTGTGCAATACTGGGGCTACGAAGTCTCATTTTGCAAAGTGTGTTCCCTTTTTCCAATGCCTCTTTTTGTGGAGCCAACGCTCTTGTGTGGGGAGTGAAAATGAGCACATTAAGGGCCCCGCTGCACAAAGTTTTCCTGCAGTCATCTCTTGTTTTGGGCCTGATAAAAGTTGGGGTGCGTGCATGTTTGCTGGTGCGGGGCGTTGCTCTGGTACTCAGGAATGATCTAGCAGGTCAGAAGGTCTTCATGCCTGATCATGCTGCTGTCAGTCTGCCCTCTGTGATCCTTGCTTGTGTTGTCACTCACACACCAAAAGGTAAATATGGTGATGTTGATCTATCTGACTATTCTATACTCCGAAGATGGCCCAGAGTATAAGGAGCCACCTGCGGAAAAGACAGAAAAAAGTGTTTCTGATGGAGCCGACCTGTCTTTTAAGGTAAATAAGTCGATTTTGTACGTGCACAACAGACCGATTCAATCTTAGCTAAGTGTCTATCAGTTGCGTAGCCCAAGGGTAATCCATCCATCCATCCATCCATCCGTCCGTCCATCCAAGGGTCCCCGTGTTGACAGCATTGAAAATGGTGTGTTAATCCGTAATTGGCACCCTCCCTTATTCACTGATCTTGGTTGGAATGCATTTCAACAGGTAACTGTTCTGCAAAAGTTCAGACCCCAGGTACTCAGTCTTGCCCATGAAAGGTTTTCTGGACATTGCATTGATTGTGTAGGTCCACTTCCCAAAACCAAGTTAGGACATCAGTACATTTTAACTTTGATGTGCGCTGCCACACGCTTCCCAGAAGTGTCCCAGTTACGCATCCTCAAAGTCAAAGCTGGTGTCAAAGCACTCTTGAGTTTTTTCAGTTTTTGGTTTACCAAAATCAGTTCAGACAGACCAAGGTTCCAACTTTATGTCCAAAATGTTCACTCAGGTCCTACAATCACTGTCCATTAAATGTCAAAAATCCAGTGCATATCATCCTGAATCACAGGGCGCACTCGAGCATTTTCACCAAACGCTGAGATCCATAATGAGGAAATTTTGTCTCAAGTCAGGAAAAGAGTGGGATGAGGGGTTGCCGTTGGTTGGTGTTTGGACACACAGTGCATGGTCCTCTGCATTTGCTTAGAGAGAGGTGGCTTTCTGACACAGTTCCTGCCAAACAGAACGTGACAGATTATGTGAGCTCTTTTATGGAGCGCTTGCATCGAGCATGCGAAATTGCGCGCAGTGCTCTTTCTGCATCTCAGGGAAAAATAAGAAAGGGATTTGATAAAAAAGCCCTTACAGAGACATTTTCAAGTTGGTGTTCAAACTTTGACTCTCCGACCCATTCCTGGATCTTCTCTCCAGGCTAAGTTCTGTGGGCACTGTTTCTCTTTACGCTGTTAAAGAGAAACAGCGAAACAGATTATGTTGTAGGTACCTCAGATCGCAGGAGAAAATCTCGTGTATGCCACAGTAGTTTAATGAAGCTTTATTATTTTACTTGCGATGCAGGCGAAAATGCCTCTTCATCCCCCGCTGCACCATCAGCCATGTCTGTTGCTGCACCAGCACCTCCATCTCAGAGTAAAGCAGAAAACGACGGCTTACGTTTTGCTTGTGTTGAGCCTTGTTCCCAACTTCAAAATTCAGAATTATTAAAAGATCTTAAATCCCATCTGAATGAGTCTGCCCACCATGATGTGTGACACTTGATTAGAAGTAACCTTTCTCTGTTTGCTGACACTCCATCTTGCACTAATATCCTGGAACACAACATCGATGTAGGTAATCACCCACTAATTAAACAGCATGCTTACCAGGTGAACCCTACCAAACATGCACTGTTACAGCAAGAGTTCGCTTACCTGTGGGAAACAGTTTAGCTGTACCCAGTTCCAGATCATTTCTTGCTCTGTGATGCCGTTTGGTCTCTGGAATGCCCCTGCCACATTCCAACACCTCGTGCATGTTGTCCTAGTCGGTGTTAAAAACTGTGAAGTGTGCCTCGACATTGTAACATATTCAAGCACCTAGTCCGAACACACTGAAACCCTCCAACACAAGAAGGGAGCATTCCTATCCTTAAACTTTGCCAAAAGTGACTTTGGTAGAGCCACAGTGACTTATCTTGGGAAGCAGATAGAACAAGGTCAGGTGTGCGCCTCATGGCCAAGATTCAGGCTATTGTAGACTTCCAGGTTCCTCGCACTAGATGTGAGCTTCGTCAGTTTCTCAGAATGGCTGGCTACTATCGTGGTTTCTGCAAAAAATTTTGCAGATGTTGTTGCACCTCTCACCAGTCTGACCAGCGTGTCAAAGCCATTTGTTTGGTCACCCGTGTGTGAACATGCCTTCCAGTTTGCCAAAGCTCTCCTCTGCAGCGCACCTTTCCTGGCTGTTCCTAACGTCATCTGTCCCTCTAAACTTGAGGTGGGTGCCAGTGTGGGTGCTGTACTGCTACAGGAGGACAAGCATGATGTAGATCATCCCATTGGCTACTTTTCAAAAAAGTTCACTCATCATCTTAAGTGCAGCACTATTGAAACAGAAGCTCTCTCCCTGCTGTTTGTGCTGCAGCACTTTGAAATATACATTGGTTGTAGTTTGTCACCTGTACTTTGCACACAGATCATAACCTCCTTGTGTTTCTGGCCAGAATGAAAAACTCCAACCAAAGGCTCATGAGATGGTTGCTTCTCATGCAGGACCTTAACTTAGAAATACACCGCAGGAAGGGCATGGAAAATGTCACGACAGGTGCGCTCTCTCGTGGTTTTTCCTCGTGGATGTTTGGTATTGGGAAGGGGGCTGTTACAGCCGTATGTTGTCCCAGGCCAGTGATTTTGCATGCCAGCCGTCTTCTTTGGGAACAGTTGATTTTGATTTTTATTGTGAGCCTATGCTTTCAGTTTCCTCTCTTTTTTTGTAATTCATTATATGTGGAAGGTGATAATACAACTCGCCTTAATTTAACTTGCAAACTGTGCTTGCGTTTCTGGTTTTGGGGACTGGGGACTGGGGCAAGGACACCCTTCCAAACCTTTCATTGTGGCCTTCACCCCTAGACTGGGGCATAACAATATGCAATAATTCTGCAATGATTAAATATGAATTTGGTTTTTATTTTGTTCTTGTTTTGTTTTGTTTTTTCCACTTTGATGCTGCTACTGTAATTGCCTTACAGGAGTTTCAGTATTACTATTTTAGTATTTATTCTGTTTTAAGGTCTGGATCCTTTATTCTATGTATTATTCTATTGTTTTTATTCAGGTATTTATTCTATTGTTTCACACTGAGTGCTTCTCATCAGTGCATGAGGCATTACTGAAACAAATTCCTATCGATAATGTCGACATGGGAATAAAATATAGAACCTTGATTTTGTGTGACAAATATGCAACAACAACAAAAAATCTGGAATGGGGAAAACACTCTTTCACAGCACTGTATAACTTTTACTAACAAGTCAGTAACATGACTGAGTATAAAAACAGCATCGTAAAGAGGTAATGTTTCTCAAAAGTCAAGATCAACAGCGGTTCACCATCCATCCATCCATCCATCCATCCATCCACTTCCGCTTACCCTTGTCAGGGTCGCTAATTAATTATTAATTAACCTAACCCCACTAACTGCATGTCTCAGTGATAACCACTCTGCAGCAGACGCTCAGCAATCTGCAAAGCACTATGCCTACAAAGTGTGGGGTTATTTCAAATCTCCCAACTTAAAATTGGATGAGAGGTGAAAAGTCTTAATGAACCAAAAAGAAGTCCAGCTGCCTTCTTTTCAAGAACTCAAGACAACCATGACCTGGAATACTGAGAGCCTATATGGTCACTGTATATGGTCGCTCAAGCAGGCAGTGCTTATCAGATGTGTTAGCTCATTTGATCTGTTCAGGCTGCCCACTGGTTGCCTCTCTGTCACCTTAAACTCAACGATTTTCTTCATTCCACTCCACACATCCCTTGTGCTGTTCTCCTGGAAATTATGCATCCATCTTCAAATCCACATCCAGTCCTGGCTGGTAAGATGGTGTAAGATTTTGTGATGCAGCCACACTGGTCATGTCCTTTATGTACGGTTCACAAAATAACATTGTATAAGAATGTATAACAATGACAGGTACTGTATGTTCACTGGGCTGCAGCACCAAAAACAGAATACGTGAGTACTTTAGTTGTTGTTCTGTTTTAATCAACCAAGCCAAGGGAGGAAACCATGGACATATTGCAGCCTCTACTTGAACAAAGAGATGGCTTTTAAATGATTGCATGGACATGGGAATGAACTCTCTCTAAAGCTTATTAAAGAGAGGCCATTTCCTCTTTGGCTGATTTAAGTGGACCTTATAAACACCCTCCCTGTCTGGCCCAGTGAGGTTTAAAATTTCTAAAAGCTGCCTGTGGATCCAAACTTAAGAGCCTGGATCTATACAGATAAATGAAGCCATCACCTCCTCCTTCCCTTTCTCCCTAACACTTCATCTCACTTGCCCTTCCCTTCATATAATAATTGACACCAACTCATTCATTTAATTTCACTCCAAGTGAAATGTCAATAGACAATGCAATGGAAATATCATGGCATGCTGTTTCTGTCGGAATCAGACTCAGGCTGATATTGAGAAGTTAAGAGTCCAATAAAGTGTAATTTAATTAAAAAAAAAGTTTGCTATTGAGCAGCTGACTTTCATATCTAGTGGTCTAAGTTCATACAGATGAACCAGAACTCAAATAAAAGTCAGCTCTAGAGCAACTTCAGTAACGTATCAAAAGTAGCTCGAACAACCTAATATGAAAAATGTATTTTAACATGATGATCTTATAAATATAAGAACAGCAGAGTTCTCCTTTTTTTCTTTTGTTGAAAACAGTAAGTTATATTATTGTTCTAGTTGTAAGTCTGTAGCCTGATGCTTTCTGTCCATCTGTCCCAGCTGGTCTGATAATGTAACAAACTGTCAAACTTACCATGCTCTGATATAATCCACCCATTTCAGTTTCTTCATTGTTTATAATTCAACCATCACTCCTTTACATACCTCCATTCCATCTTCCCAGTTCCCTCTTTTGCTCTACATTTTGTTGCATTCCTCTTCCTCTTTTCTTCTCTCATTCCTTCCTGTTCATCCACAGGTTCACAAGCACAAATCTGCAGAGATAATCTCTTGCTTTCCATTTCCTACCTTTTCCTTCCTCCCAGCTAATCCCTCTCTCTGCTCAGATTAAAAAAAGAGAGAAAGGGATGAGAAAAAGAAAGACAGTTGCAAGTATGGCAATCTTGTGAGAGAAAAACACTGACAAACAAATAGCAAGATGATGCTATGCAGATTAGCAAAGAGAAAGACAAATAGTAACAATAGTTAAGAGAGAGATATTTGTGTGTATTTATGTGTGCGTGTGTGCGTGCGTGTGCGTGCGTGTGTGTGTGTGTGTGTGTGTGGTGGGGGATTACAGAAGTAACATTAATCTCTGTATGTTTGGTGTCCACTTCAAGGTCAGACGAACACAGATGGACACATCGCAGAGTATCACTTATTTTGGCTGCTGTGCACAAGATGGCCACAAACCAGTTGTATCAAATCAATCAATCAATCAATGTAAAGTTTATATTTAGATCTTGTGATGTTGTACATGAAATTGGATTTAGAATGAATTTCTAAGTTGAAACATGTAAGTTTAGGAACCCCCCCCCCCCCCAAAAAAAAAAATACAAAACAAATAACTAATCATAGCAAACTCTGCTAATTTAGTTAACTAAAGCATTTTAATACCACAAGTTACTGTAAATTCAATTAGCAGTGTCCATCATCAGCAAAGAAAACATCATCAGTGCTCACTAATGGGAAATTAAGATTCTTAATTGTTTCTGCATTTGTATTAGATGCAGTGGAAATAGACATTGCATTTGAAAAGGGTCTGATGAACCCCATGTGGTATATGTGTAGCCACTTTTGGGCCAAATTAAGTTATATTAAATAAAATAATTTGGCCTAAAGAAAATTGGCATTGCAATATCTGTAATTTATTGGCCAAGTAATTTCATATTTGGAGATATGTTAAAGGTACCAAAACAAAAGTTACATTATTTTAAAGCAAACAAAAGCATTTGCTTGTATATAAATTATACTGGTGTCCATCTGCTTTTATGTACATTTTCAATTTCAGTAATTTTAGGGACTTGAGTATATCTTTGTTTTATTTTGACCACATCAAAATTTATAAAACATATCAAAATTCTCAAGGTAAAAGTGGATCTATTTAAGGTTGCCTGTGGAACACAGAATTAGGACTGACTGTTGTTCAGATTAGCCGATTTTTAACATTCACAATAAAACAAATCTTGACTGTGTAGAGATAGCCCTAAACAATTAGAAAGGGACAGTAACGATAACCAACTGCTCTGAGAAAGTGAACTCAGTATGCTGAAAGGCACTGCTTCCCACAAGCATCTGTTTAGCACTATTAGCTGAAATCTGAGATGGCTGGTGGATACAGTACCTAACACCAGTTGGAGCAGTTGGAGTGAGGGATGGAGGGTGGATTGAAGGTTTAGTGTAGGCAGGGAGAGAGGAAAGGTCAGTGTTAACAATGAGTCCATTGATTCCAATTTCCCAGCCTGAGTCCTTCAGTCCCTTCGTACAACCCCCCATTTTCCATCTCTTCTTTCCTGCTATTTTCTCATCTTTGTCTTTGTGTCACGCTCTCCTTTTAAAGTCTTCAGCAGTTCCATAGATTTCAGAGGATACCTGACAGATCTCTAGTCATTTTAAGGTAAAATTTCTCCTACTGTTTTTCACCTGTTCTCATCCCACCTCCTTCCTGTTTATGTAGCAGCTTTCAGCTAGCCACAGCACGAAGGGCCAACTGTCCCATGCCTTTTGCTTTTCTATGTAAGTGTGTCAAGACATGAATGTTGCTGTGATGCATGTTTGCTGTGATGAATAGGAAGAAAGGGAGGAATGGGGTGTTGTTTTGGTATCTTTGTCTGTTACTTATTTGTTTGTAAACAACATTACAGCAAAATTAGGTAAAACAAAAAACAAAACAAAACTTTCTTTTTTTTTAAATCCCTAAATTTAATGTTGGATTAATCAGATATTCAGTACAGAATTGTGGAGGGCCAAGAACCAGTGCCAAACCAAACACCATCTGGATCCAATCCAGATTCTGGATTTGCAGGCTACTTGAATTTAGCATAATAAACTCTATTTAAGGCATATTTTTCAGCCATATTTCAGCTGAAAAAGACACACCATGTATCATTTGATCGGGATATGATCCCGATAAGCAAATATATGACACAACTCTTTTTCAATCCAATCACTCAATTCCCCTATTATTGCCCACCCAGCAAATACATTTTTTTTTCTTATTATAAGAGATTGAGCTTTTACAAAAAATTTAAATGACAATAAAATAAAAGATATTTTAGTTAAACTTTTTAAACCTTTTAAAATTATGGGCATGGACAATAGGACTCATTTGTTGTCTGGGTAATTGAGTGTTTGGAGAGCGACATGTTTTTAAGACATTCATTTCTTGACCAAACAAGTTTGAAGCTGTTGAAAATAAATGAAAGGTCATAACCGTAACAAATTTATTGTATACTATCAGATTAAAAAGAAATTTACATTCCTGCAGCACCCAGAAACATCACTGAAATAAGCACCAGGTTCATATAAATAGGATAATTGTAAACGACTCTAGGTGGGTTCTCATTTTTTAAGATTTTTTTATTTATCTCACTCACCTACAGGTGTTCCTGCAGAGGCAGATGTAGCAGACTGGCATCTGCTAGGCCTAAATTAATCAAACTGCAGTCACTGAACTCTCTACCGTGTTTGGACCATTGGTGCCTTTTTGAACATTTTAGTGGAATTATCTGACAGACATTACAGCTTGCTGTGTGGTGCAGATCACCCAAGAGGTTTGAGCATATGTTGATAAGTGAAATTCTAGGATTTTATTTAGATGTCTTTGCTTTGGACCCATTTGCCCTGTTGGGAAAGCTTGCTAACCAAGTTAGCTAGCATTAGCTGAAAACTTAGCAGCCCAGCTTCTCATCCAATAAATAAATAAATGCAATATGGTGGTGGCCAAAATGCTGATCTTGAGACTTCAAATTGCAGAGTCCAAAAACAATTACATCCATTGCTTAAATTTATACTATTCCCCAAATTAATGAGTGATATGCCTCTAGAAAGACCTATAGAAATGTATTTTTCCCCCAGTCACCCTGGACATGTGATTGGCTGACATGGTTTAGGTGTTGATATTTGACAGCACTGATCACCACCAGCTTGGTTGACTGACTGTGATAAAATCAGAATGCCTGCACTTTTTAGCCTGCTATTAAAAGACAAACTAGTTTAAGAGTTGGTAATTAGAAGCAAAGAGAGAGTCAGTGAAAAATGGAAAGGACAATTTCATGGCAGCTTTATATTTTCTTGAGTTTCAGGCCAAAAATAAACTTGAACAATATTATCTATTTACTGTTTGAAATCCCCATTAATTTTCTGTAAGGTAGATCAGACAGATCAGCCTGCATGTGAATATTCTATTATTAACATAAAGCACATCCCTTCCAGGCTCAGATGGACAATTTGCATATGTGTCAGAATCCCCAGAGATATGTGATATTAAGGTAGTCATTGATATAACATATCTACAGAGAAACATTAACTGACAATTATTGCATGGTGTTTGCCTCACAATATAAAGCGCCTTGAGTCGACTAGTTGTTGTAATTTGGCGCTATATAAACAAAACTGAATTGAATTGAACTGAACTTCTAACAGTAAGTCTGAATAAAGAGTTATCTTTTATAAGATATCTTTGCTTTTACAGGAGTTCATGGACTCAATCTACCTTGAGCATTAACACTTTAAGTATCAATAGCTTATTATAGATTATTTGAGGAAACTGTGAACTCAGAACCTTAGTAAATTTCCAGATTTTGAAATTCTTTAGACTTTCTGGCCTCTACTCTGAATTGGAATGATGACTCCTCATTCAGTGATGTTTCACTGATTTTATATGAAGAAGATATAAATGGAATGCATTGTGAGCAGGTCAGTGACTTCTGACTAGAGGTGTGGTAAAGCTTCTAAGATGAGTTTTGTTCATGTCCTTTTAAGGATTTATTAAGATAATTACAGAGAATAAGTAGTAATGAGGGGGCTTGATAAGCAGTATAGAAAAAAAGGATTCTCTCCACTGTAAATCACCACCTTTTCATGGTGGAGAGGATTGTGTGCCCCAATAATCCCAGGGTATATGTTGTCCAAGGGCTTTTGCCCCCTGGTAGGGTCTCCCACAGCAAATTGGTCCTGGGTGAGGGGCCAGATGATGGGTGATTCAAACAAACCTTAAGACAGAACAATCAAGAGAACAAGCTCTTGTCAAGATGACAATACTCCCAATTCTGGACTATGGCGACATCATCTACAAAATGGCATCAAGCACTGCGCTCAAAAAACTGGACACTCTTCATCACTCAGCCATCCGCTTTGCCACTAACGCGGCTTTCCACACCCATCATTGTGACCTCTACAAACTGGTGGGCTGGCCCTACCTTCATACCCAGCGGCTCCATCACTGGTTTCACTTCATCTATAAGACGATCCTGGGCAAGACACCACCTTATCTGTCATCTCTTCTTCATGTAGCTCGCAATAAATATCGAACAAGGTCAAGTGAATACATTAAGCTCACCATTCCCAATACCTCTACTGTTTTTGGCTGCAACTCCTATCACTTTGCAGCAGCAAATGACTGGAATACTTTACAAAGCTCCCTCAAACTTGCAACTTTAGCATCTCCTACAACTTTCAACCATAAAACTCAACAGATTATAGTTGACTGTTGCTCATGCTGACCACCCCAGGTCACACTAATTTACATACCCACACACACTTTCTCCTATATATACTAATACATGCGTACAATCACACAAACATGTTAATGTCAACTCTCTCCCTTTTCGCTAACTCATGTACTCTTCTTCTCATTCCTGGTTTTATCCAGTTGTCACCATTCACATGCATACCCCATGTTAAATCTCTGATTTATTGATTTATTGATTGCTTTTGGTATGTTTGTATGTTTATATGTTTATATTTATGTGTATTTATGTGTAGTGGACCTGATTCGATTGGGGCCTCTTGGCCAGGTCATGTTTGTAAATGAGAAATAGTTCTCAAACATTTTTACCTGGTAAAATAAAGGTTTAAAATAAAAAGATAGGGTTAGCAGGGCCTCACCCTGGAGCCAGGCCTGGGGAGGGTGCTTGATGGAGAGCATCTGGTGGCTGGGCCTTAACCCATGGGGTCAGGCAGGCCCTGCCCTCCTGTAGGCCCACCACTCGCAGGAAGTATCGTAGGGGTCAGGTGCATTGTGTGTTAGGCAGCGGCCAAGGGAATCCTCGGCTATTGAGGCTGGCTATTCAGACATGGAACATCACCTCACTGGTGGGGAAGGAGCCTGAGCCACTGCATGAGGTTGAGAGGTACCGGCTTGATGTAGTCTGGCTCACCTCAACGTTATGCCCTGGGGACTTCCACTCTGGTATTGCCCTCGGTGAGAGGCAGTGGGCTGGGGTGAGTATCCTTGTATCCCCTAGGCTTGGTTCCTGTACATCGGAGTTTTCTCTGGTGGACAAGACAGTGGCATTCCTGTGACTTTGGGCCAGGGAATGTGTCCTGACTGTTGTTTGTGTGTATGTGGTGAATGACAGTTTAGTGTACCAGCTGTCTTACAGTCGCTGGACGGGGTTCTTGAGGGTGCTCCACCTGTTTACTCTGTCATCCTACTGGGAGACTTCAATACTCATGAGACCAGCGCCATTGTGACCTGGATGGCATGATCAAGAAAATAGCCTGCCTGATCTGAACCCAAGTGGTCTACTGTATAACTTCTGTACAAACCACAGTTTACAGTTTCCATAACAAACACCATATTTGAACATAATGATGTCCATGAATGCACATGGCACAGGACATCCTAGATAGCAGGTTCATCATCGATTTTGTAATCCTATCATCAGATCTGCAGCCGTATGTTCTGGACACTCGAGTAAAGAGAGGAGCTGAGCTGTCAACTCATCACCACCTGGCAGTGAGTTGGATCATTTGGCAAGAGCTATCTGGCACTGGGAATGCCTGGCAGAGGCCCCAGCCCGCAAAATCTTCAACTCCCACCTCTGGCAGAACTTCATTCCAAGGGAGGCTGAGGACACTGAATCCTAATGGACCACGTTAAGGCCGTTTCACACCGGATGCGTTGCATAAAAACGACACGAAATTCTGATTCTTTCGGATGCAAACTTGTCGTGTAACCTAGACATACACCAGACGCGTTGCATTTTTGCAAATAAATCGTCCACATAAAATGCACTGTGAAAGAAATGAAGTTGTCATCAAACGATGATGTAATGATGTGATGTTTCTAAACAAGAGAAGGAAGAAACTAATTCTGGGTTCATTTAACTCATAAGAAAGCAGCAGCAGGGAGAGTTTTATGGTTTGATCCCCGAGTTGAAGCTGCATCACGGCCGCTTTCATGCATATTTCAGGATGTCAGTGGGCATTTTGAGCTTTTGTTGGCAGTTAGGATAACATGTGAGGAGGCAGAGAATAATTTCAGAGAGCCGACTGACCCGGACCAGCCTGTAGCTGTGTGTCTGAGGTAAGATAGTTTGAGTTTATTGTTCCCACATCACTGTATATTCAGTACATCGGTGCAGGTTTTGAGCTATGACCTCACATGTTGCTAAAAGCAGCGCTCTGATTGGTCAGACCTGTTTGTTCACTTGCAAAAGTCAGAAAAATCGAACTTGATCCAAAAAATAAATGCCAATCATTCGTCCCGTGAAATGATTGGTGGGATTGGTCAGTGTGAACGGCTGCATTAAGAACAGGCGAGTCCAAAAAATATTTTTAAGGCATGAAACATTCACACAGAATTTACATGTCTGGTGTGTAAAGGCCTTTAGACACCTCCATTGTTGAGGTTGTTGTGCAGAGCTTCAGATGCAAGGTGCCTGTTGTGGTGGTAATCCCCTCTGTGGTGAACATTGGAGGTATAGGGAGCCTATAAGCTGAAGAAGGAGTCAAATTGGACTTGGTAAGCCTTTGGGACTTTGGATGGAGCTGACAGACCAGTAATGCTGCTCGGACGGTGGCTGAAGCAAAAACTTTGGTGGAGATTGGTGACGCCATGAAAAAAGACTTCTGGATCACCTTGACGTGATTCTGGCAAACCATCAGGCAACTCAGGAGGGAAAAGCGGTGCTCTACTCACACGGTGTATAGCGTGTTTCGGGCACTGCTGACTTATATAGGGAATATAGTCAGGTGGTAGAAGAAATACTTCAAGGACCTCCATAATCCCACTGAAGTCTGGGGACAAGGGGCAGGGGGCTCGCCCATCACTGGGGGTCAAGTCACTGAGTTAGTTAAACAGCTCCTTGGTGGCAGGTGCCCTGGTCTGGATGAGGCTCGCCCTGAGTTCCTGAAGGCTATGGACAACTATAGGGGATCACACTCTTCAGCCTCCCCGGGAGGCCTATGCCAGGGTGCTGGAAAGGAGAATTCTGTCATCCTGGTTGCGGAACGCTGGACCATCCTGCTCAAGTGAACTTTGCAGCTTCACACATAGACAAGCCAAATGCCCTCTGGAAAAAAAACCCTTTAATGATCAGACAAGATAAAGACTGAGCTATCTGGCCACAATTACAAGAGCTATGGCTGGAGGAGTAAAGGTGAGACTTTCAAAGCTACGAATGCTGTACCAACTGTCAAGCACCGGTTAGCTTCAATCTCCAGGGCTGTTTTGCTGCTAATGGTACTGGTACACTGCACAAAGTGGATGGAGTAATGAAGAAAGAGGCCTACCTCTAAATTCTTCAAATTCACCTCAAATTAACAGCTAGATGGTTGAAACCTGGTGACAAACAGGACAATGATCCCAAACAGACATTAAAACTGTTTTTTTTTTTGGCATGGATAATGTAGGATGACATTAAGCTTCTGTAAAGGGCCTACAAAACCCCTGACTTCACCCTCTATGTTCATTTTTGACCACGTGTAGGGTAGAGAAAGTTCAAAATGAATTCAATATTGTTATTTTTGAACTATTAAAGATACATGCTGCACAATTATTCCACTCCGCATAAAGACCAGCTCAAATAAATCAATGAAAGCCCAAATTATCATAACATTCATGCCCATGATGAGTGTATGTAAACTTTTGACTACATTCAGCTTATCACAGCAGCATTTATCTTACTGTGTATGTACTGCTTTATGCTATATCAAGTTCAACTTCAGTTTTATTGTCAATGCAATAAAATGAATTACAGTTCCTAGAGGATCACAGAGCAACATAGCATGGGCATTTAATGTACATAAAATAGAGTCTTAAGGAAAGGAAAGAGTTCTACTCACATTTTTACCAGATACTAGGCTTTAATAAAAATGGACTCCCATCTGACATCTCAGTTAACACACAAGACAGCACTGATACGCAAAACTAAAGGACCAAAGTGTTGTGGATAATACAAACTCTATTTCGCTTTCCAGAAACTTTGCTTGACATTTAGATCATGAGACACTCGTGAAGTGGCTTTAAGACAATACACACACACACACACACACACACACACACACACACACACACACACACACACACACACACACACACACACACACACACACACACACACACACACACACGTGATTTAAAGAATATTTAGTGGATATTATATTTTCTCCAACTAAAAGGACATTAAGTCAATCTGATGCAGAGACAACAATCTCTTTAATACATCCCCCCCAAAAACCTACTACAGTCTACAGGCTTTTTTTTTTTTTTTGTTTGTTTGTTTATTTTATTTATTTTGTTCTTCATGTGTGAGATACTGAATTGGTCTCTTAGTGCTTTGAAAATGCAAGTGATACAGCTGAGATGTAGACACAGATGACGCACCAGAGCTGCTGCTATTGCTGTTCTGCTAACATGTTGCTCATTTGATGCTTTGTCATCATATTATGTGATGACAAATCATCACATAGAAGTACATGTTAAAAGACAAAATAAGAACAAGATAGAGCTTGTCATTTTACATGTTCAGTAAGTGTGTTCACGATAGATCTGAGAGTTTATTTGAAGAGGGGTAGCATTTTATGGTGAAAATACAAGAAGCTTGTATTAAATGTGACAGCCCCCCATCCTAGGCGGATGTCATTTACAGTAGGAGGTGCTGGGGATAATGGACGGTTTTCTATTTGAATAGTTAAAGTTTTCTTTTTTTTTCTCAGATATGAGGAAAAGCAGTGTAATTCTTGACCCTGCAGACCATCCAAATAATGCACAGCTACAGGCCAGATTTACTAAATGGGGCAAAACAGGATGTAAGTGCAATCCCCAAATAGTGCTGATGAGTGTGGTTATTTTTTATATGAGGTTTACTAAAGTTGCGCTGTTTTCTAAACACAGGAGCAGTCAGTTCAGTTCAATATGACATGCCTAATCTGCCAAGAGTCACGCAATTTAGCCGACGGTTGCAAACTAAGAGATGATATTCAGCTATGGATAATTAATAACAGGACAGACACAGGTTGTTAATCATGATCAGAAAAGCATATAAATATAAGTCATACACTCACTTTTTTTTTTACCACAATGCCGACAAATAAGGAGAGGCAGCGAAAAGAAAATTTTTCTTCATGTGAATTAGAGGTCCTAGTTCACCAATGGAACACATGGTATGCTCCAAATTTGGAACATTCAGTCTGAGAAGATTTGGTAGCCTATTATAGAAAGGGTGTATGCATTGGGTTGGAAAAATCGCTCTATTGAAGAAATTTTACAAAGGCAGCATGATCTAAGGCAACACAGAAAATATATATATAAGATATATAATGTACTTAAATATAGTTTCCATGGTCGAGTCAATGCTCCAAGATCACATTATGTTCTTTTCAACTTCAGACTTGAACAGGGGAAACTTCGACTGCTGCAAAGATTCCAACAGAGGTGTGCTGGAAGTCCAGTGTGAATTTTACAAATCAGCAAACCTACCCACCATCACTGATACTGATATGGAATTAGTCAAAGCCCAACAAATGCAGACACTGGCATTACAAGAAAGCTCGCCAAACTTTGTGAGCCAAGCTCTTGTGATGGCGACACAAGAGCTGACAGCACCGATATCTGGTTTGGCAAAGTCTGTGGATATTTTTGGATACTTTACTACTCAACAGTCTACAAATAAGAGGGTGTTGCACATCCTTGGAAATAAAACTGGGACTATGAGTTCCAGCTCCGTTCACCCTGGACAACAAAAATTGCGAGGCACAAAACAGAAGTGTGCTGGAGGCCAGGGATTTCAACATATTAAAACCCCATGTTAACTATTTAAGTATCAGATGATCAGATGATAAAGCAGCCAGCACAGGGACCCTTGAGACAACTACCAGATCTTTACATTAAATGTAGGCCTATGGTGGCAGTCTAGCAGACAGAGTTGTTATAATGACATTGACAGGCTCACCACAATGTTAGTTTGTGTGTCTCCATTTCCCTTGCTTTCGGGTTTTAAAAATGGCAAGTTTGATTCACGAGAATGAGTCATTCTGATGACTCAGCTAGTGATGACAGTACCTGCTCTTAGAAACATGGTGTCTAACCAGATACTTACTCTGGATGGCATTACTTTGGCCTCCAGTAACACTGTGAGAAATCTTGGAGTCATTTTTGACCAGGATATGTCCTTCAATGCACATATTAAACAAATATGTAGGACCGCTTTTTTGCATTTGTGCAATATTTCTAAAATTAGAAACATGCTTTCTCAGAGTGATGCTGAAAAGCTAATTCATGCATTTATTACTTCTAGGGTGGACTATTGTAATTCATTATTATCAGGCTGTCCTAAAAGCTCCCTGAAAAGCCTTCAGCTGATCCAAAATGCTGCAGCTAGAGTACTGACAGGGACTAGAAAGAGAGAGCAGATTTCTCCCATATTGGCTTCTCTTCATTGGCTCCCTGTTAAATCTAGAATAGAATTTAAAATTCTTCTCCTCACATACAAGGTCTTGAATAATCAGGCCCCATCTTATCTCAAAGACCTCATAGTACCATATCACCCCAGCAGAGCACTTCTCTCTCAGACTGCTGGCTTACTTGTGGTTCCTCGGATACTTAAGAGTAGAATGGGAGGCAGAGCCTTCAGCTTTCAGGCGCCTCTTCTGTGGAACCAGCTTCCAGCTTGGATTCAGGAGACAGACACCCTCTCTATTTTTAAGATTAGGCTTAAAACTTTCCTTTATGATCAAGCTTATAGTTAGGGCTGGATCAGGTGACCCTGAACCATCCCTTAGTTATGCTGCTATAGGCCTAAGCTGCTGGGGGGTTCCCATAATGCACTGTTTCTTCTCATTCACCTTATTTACTTTGTTTATACTCCACTCTGCATTTAATCATTAATTGATATTAATCTCTGGCTCTCTTCCACAGCATGTCTTTCTCTCCTCTCAGCCCAACCGGTCGCGGCAGATGACCCCCCCTCCCTGAGCCTGGTTCTGCTGGAGGTTTCTTCCTGTTAAAAGGGAGTTTTTCCTTTCCACTGTCACCAAGTGCTGCTCATAGGGGGTCGTTTTGACTGTTGGGTTTTCTCTGTATTATTGTAGGGTCTTTACCCACAATACAAAGCGCCTTGAGGCGACAGTTTGTTGTGATTTGGCGCTATATAAATAAAATTGAATTGAATTGAATTGAATTAATCAGTGGCATGCTGATATTCAACGTCACATTTTCGGATAGGCTCAAATTGCTTGGAACCCCAGCTGAGTGGGTACTAAAAAAAGTACCTGGTACTAGGACCTAATGGAAAACCCTACAAACTGTGCTGAGTCGAGTCGTGCTGAGTAGATACTAGTGGAAATGCAGCATAAGCCATGCAACATTATATTGACATTGCATTCTGTAGCATTCTTGCATTAAGACAACTTAGATCCCTTCAAGGGATAAAATGAACTGTAAATGCCTGATTGAAAAAAGTTTATTTCTATGCAGGAGGCATAGACTGGCGGTGTTAACAGTACCACCACAGTTTTTCTGTCGGTGATCTATTTCTCTTATATTGTCAAAGTGCATGCAGCTGAATTTGTGCAGGTCCACCACTAAAACGTGCTAGAGCAAAGCTCATGAGCTCCAGGTGAAAACCATGTATGCTGTCCATGGTTCTGAAATAATAACAATTTAATTTGTCTGTAATAAATCTTTATTAAGGAATCAGAACAAAAACAAACAGCTGCTTCAAACTATCAAACCAATGCAGAACATCGAAATGAAAAATGGGCTGCTATTAAGACTTCCTGTGTCAGGCACAGGATTGTTTTCAGGATAGGGTCCATAGTCATGTCGTCATCCCTCCTTTCTCTCTGTTCTTCATCCATTTTGTGTTGAACCCCATTGCACACTTTGATGTTAGGATGTTATGATGCAGCATGACACAGGAATCTGGCAGACCTTCTCTGGGCGACAGAGAAGAGTTTGTCCAGTTCGGTCCAGGACATGGAAATGTCTTTTCAGGATTCCTAATGTATGTTCAATCACATTTTGGGTGCTAATGTTGGCATGGATGTAGCGGTTCTCCGGTGGTGTGGTCAGGTGTTGCCATGGGTGGAATCAACACCACTGAGTTAAATGTCCTCTTCCCTATGTTTTGTGCCCTGAGAAAGGAACTCCCAGAAATGCATATGCAGTTTCCAACTCTTACACGCAATCTTGTCACTGCACTCTCTTTGTAAATACAGACAGTAGTTTGTTTGTTTTTTACACCAAAACCCAGTTACAACCCACAACATGCTAATAAATCTGGCTCTATATGTGTAAAACAGGAAGAAATTAACATTGTAGGTTACGTGACCTTGGTACTTTGTTTCTGCAAAAAAAGCTGATCCCTTTAGGGTCACTACAGCAGATCATCTGATGATTTCCTGAGCATCCTTCTCTGTCACACCAACCCATGGAGGTTCTCTGTGGTCTTCCGCTTTGCCACTGCCTTCTCTCCTAGACATCTGGACCAGCCACCACACCTGATTCACTAACTGTCCTCGTCACTATCTCATTTTCACAGAGTATATACACATCATCAGATACTACTCTTTGTAATACCACATTTACCATGTAAGGGGAAGAAAAATGTCTGGCACTCAAATCAGGATCTGCTGAATGCTGAACAACCAACTCCCTCCTCCCCCATCCTAAAACTCACTCCACACACACACACACACACACACACACACACAGATATACAGAAAGACTCTGCTGTCAGAGTCCTTCAGCGGAAACAGCTTTTCCTCAAGAGATGCCTTCAAAAAACACATGACAAGAACAGAAATTGGCAATTAATTCCTTTACTTGTTCATTTATTTTTTCCCTTTCCTCCCCTGCTCATTTTTTTATTGATCGCAATCACTTGTTCCTTGCACATGTTCAAATTGCATAGTGGGTTTTTGTCTTTTATTCCCCTCCTCAACTGCAAGAAGAATGGCCTAATCAAGGCAAATTGCTGCTAATCTACTCATGAGATTTCAAGAGAAGCAGAAAGAACAACTTCAACAAAGATGAATACAAAAAACAGATCGTAAAAGTCATGTGCAACGTAAATTTAAGTGGGAAAAACTGCAAGGCAAACCAACAATGCTCAGCAGTAATACACTGAAAGACACACAAGACAGGTGGGGAGACAGATAGAGGATTTAAGTGGAACCTACCAACTTGTTGAATGGTTTAGTGGTTGATTGGCACTGGTCTGCTAGGAAGTTCTGTCATACCCTTGTGTGGTTCCAAAGCTAAGGGCAGAAAGAAATGAACATTTATAACACGCAAAATAAAGATAAGCCATTTGCTGTTTTCTTCTATGTATTTTGTGAACAGCAGAGGAAGTTTTCAAGTGCCAGCAGACACACCAGCCAATCAAAGGTAGTTTAAATGCTCCAGCACTGCCACCAACTAATTGCAATGTTTTAATTATGAAGCATGTCCTTTGCAACAAAAGGACAGAGAGCATATTAATTGTGGTGAGTAATCACAAATAATTGCATTGTTGAGAACTGCAACTATATGATAAATGCTGAAATTATTTGAAAGTAACCTACATCACAAAACACATGGTCACACTGACAGTCACATGAGTTTTACACCCAAATACAGTTCCAGCCATAATTTGTAGACAAAGACACAGCTGTTGCAGTGTTACCACCACAATGGATTTTAAATCAAAATGTCAATATGTGATTGATGTGCAGACGTCGAGCTTTGATTCAAGGGATTTTTTAAAATTTTTACAGGCATTTAGCATAGATTTAAATCCTTTGCAGTCAGTTTGGTGGACATCACCAAATGCTGTATTTCCTCCATTAAGATGCACTGCTAATCCTGTACTTCAGTCACCTTCAGTTTCTGCTTGTTTCTTTATCTTTCTGCATTCTACTTTGTATTGACTTTTGTGTGCTCTATTGGGTTGAGATCAGGTGACAGACATGAAGAATCTCTTTTTTTGCCTTGAGAAACTGGCTTGGGTTGCTTTTACAGTTTGCTCTGGGCCATTATCCATTTGCACTTGCCAAGTGACATCCAGTCAGTTTTGCAGCATTTGGTTGAATCTGAGCAGACAGCCAGGTACACTTCAGAGTTCATCCTCTTACTCCTATCAGCAGTCACATCAGCAATGAACACTAGTGTCACAGTTCTACTGGCAGTCATACATGCCTGTGCCTTGACATTGCCTCCAGCATGTTTGACAGGCAATGTGAAATGCATACAATCATAAGCTGTTTCTCTCCTTCCTCATACTTTTCTCTTCCCATCATCTCAGTTTTATATGTCCAAAGGTTTATATAGAATTGTGCAGGGTCTTTCAGCCTGCACAAGTCTAAACTGTCCTTCTTGTTCTGCAACCAAGTGGTTTACACAAATCAGTTTTTGCATTATGGAGACCTTAACAATGATACACCTACCTCCTCGAGTGTTCTTGACTTGGTTAGTTGTTTTACTTAATGGAAATAATTCACCATCAGTGTCATCAGCTTTAGTTGTCCTCTGTGGTTTTTTAGGGCCTTTGATGTTGCTGAGCTGGTACATTCTTTTTCAGAATGTATCAGATTGATGATTCGGCCAATCCAAGTCCTTTTGTTTCCCCAGCCTTATGATGGCCTCCCTAACTTACACTGACACTTCTTTGGGCCTCATATTTTACAGTAAAATATTACAAATTACAAATTCACTGTGAATCAACGTCAGGTATTACATCTTCATTTATTATGAAATAACAAAAAACAACAAAAAACAGGCCTCAAAACTGTCAGTCCAATTATTTTTGAGCCTCTGAAAACAGTGGGTGTACATAAAAATGACCCAAAACCTAATACTATTGTGTTAATAAAACCCTTTGAATTAATGCTGCACTTCAGTGACATATTCCTTGTTTCATTTAAAGTCCATTGCTTGCTTGAGCTGTCTGTCCACAGGTTTCATAAAAGGTGAGAACTAAAGCTATTCTGGCATCATGTGAAAATAATCCATAAATCTTTTGGTAATGTCAGGAATATTTGGCTCTCTCAGTTTTTAAATACTCAGTAAATGTTTAGTGAAGTTGAGGTCAGGTGACTGTATAAAGCAAAGTTCAGGACAATCAGCACTTCTCAGTCTTCAAACTTTCCACTATGACAGTACTACTTCACGTCTTCCTTAGAACTTCCTGTTTCTTTTCTCGTTTTTACCTGGATTCTCCTGTTCTCTTTGTTTCTGTTTCAGACAGCAGATGGCCTGGTCTATAGCCTATAAGGTTTCTAGGCCAGGTAACCCTGTACTCAAGTCAGTTCCAGGGCCTAAACCATGAATTAATGTGATGAATATGAATTAAGAAATACGTCCTGAAAAAACAGTGCTACTTCTGCATTCAGAAGTTTTCTGTGTCAGATTTCCTTTTTCTAATGTGACTATTAAGTGAATATGAATATTTAATTTTTCCATGAATTTATATCATGTTTGAGTCTGAGAGCACTTGTCTCTTTCAAGGTTAAATAGAGTAGATGGAGCTTGTGTCCAGCTCTAAACTTTGATGTAGATGAACTTTGTTTCTTCATAGCAATGTAAAGCAACAAGGATTAGTGTAGTGATGGATCCAGACCAACAAGAGACCAACAAGAGACACAGGGTCTGAGAGAGGAGGGGGGGGGGGGGGGGGGGGGGGGGGGGGGTCTGACTAGGGAAGATAAAGTAACTATTGTTTTAATTTTTAAAATACTATCAAATAAAAATTCATTGGCAAAATGTCTGCATATAGAAAATCAGATACACACACCAGAGAGGTTCAACTTTTCAATGTGACATTGAGCTAATCAGATCTGAGGGAGGAAAGTGTCTGATAAACAAATTGCTCTCTCTCCACACCAAGCCCCCCTCTCTTCTATAGCCCTCCCTGCTCTCTCACTAATCAGCAGAAGAGCTTTTAGAGTGCAGAGAGGATTCGTATTTACTAACTAATTCATGTCAACAGCCAAATCTACTCCATGACGATGAATAAACAACTATTTACCCCATAACCACTCTTCACATAAAAAGCAACTCCTTCATAAAAGCTACAAAGCATAGTAGCAGCAGGGCACCAGCAGCCAAGTGAAAGAGCTTGCAAAGTAAAATGTGAACACTTTTAATGTGCAAGTAATGCGACATGACTACAGCTCAAATCTTTTATATGAAACTGATAAAAGTTAGTTCTTAACTATATCTAAGACTGTAATGCAACCAGCAAGGAAAACACCTGCTAAATAAAGAAAACAAAAAGCTGGTTTGATAATGAAGAAAATTGTGTCAGTTGTTGATTTGTCTTTAAAGTGTGCCATATATATGTATGCCAGTCACTATATAAGAAGAAAGGCTAAAATTTCTTGATGTATACAGTTTTACACTTTGCAGTCATGTCCACAGGGGTGTAGGACAAAGCAAGCTCGACATAGCCCTCTGACATTTGTGTTAGCAGGCTTGACAAAACCTAATATCAAAGTATAAAATAAATATTTCAATATATTTATATTATTATGTTTGATGCTGCTGTTTATTTTAATGTAACAGAAGCACATGAAAGCTCTGAAACTAGAAACTGCATGAGCTTAAACTTTAATAACTTTAAAGGTCTGTGTTTTCAGCTATGACTCTAAGCCATAGCCTAATAAAGGAGACGTGGGAACTGCTTTAGTCTGTGGCCAGATCATTAAGTGACAATTTTGCTGATTGACTAGATTCTTGGTAATAGACAGCCTACAAATGTAACTGATCAGCTGATAATCTGTGCTGCAGTAGCTGCCATCTCAGCAATGAAAAAAATAAATAAATAAAAATAAAAATGGCAGCATATTAGGGCCAAACATACAAAAATGACTCCCAAATGACTTTGCTTCTCACCCTATCTCTAAGGGAGAGGCCAACCACCCTTCAGAGGAAGCTCATTTCTGTCACTTGTATTTGCGATCTTATTATTTCGGTCACTACCCAAAGCTCGTGACCATAGGTGAGGGTAGGAACGTAGATCGACCAGTAAATCGACAGCTTCCCTTTCACACTCAGCTCCCTCTTCACCACAACAGACCAGTGCAGCATTCGCATCACTGCAGACGCAGCGTCGATCCGTCTGTTGATCTCCAGCTCCCTTCTCCTATCACTCATGAACAAGGCCCCAGGATACTTAAACACCTACACCTATATAAAGAGGTTATATAGTCTATACTTATATAATGAAACATTTTATATAATGTATGTTTTTACATTAATAATTCATTTTAGTAATTTATTATTTTTACATATTTTTAAAAACTAAAATCTGAGGAGCCACTTTGGAGTCAAAAGAGCCGGCTATCAAAAAAGAGCCAGAATTCCCATCACTACAAACTCCATACCAGTTTTTAAAATCGTGTTGATAAACCAAGTAAAAGCAGAGTTATGATCAATAGTTTACACTATGCTTTTTCCTGTATATTGTCCTCATGTTTGATGCACGTTTGGTGCAGGAAGAAATGGTAAAATGTGGATATTTAGTTGCTTTTGAGCAAAAATGAATGAAAATCACAACATCCCATTTTCTATTAAGGAAAAATGCAGCACATAAACCAATCAAAAATTATGTGACATGCATGGCATTTGGTTGATGAGGATCAGAAAGTTTTTGAAATTTGAGAGATTTGTGACATTGAGTGTGTTTGGAGTGTGTAGTTAGATTGTAGTGTAGTGTGTTTAGTGTGTTGTGTAGTCATGGAAAAGGCAGATGCTGCCAAAAAGCCACCAAAGTTAGACTCAGATGTAAACAGTGTCTCCAGGTGTACAACAGTAGGAGTGACACACAATGGAAGTGTCAGGCCTGTGATGGCCTCTGTCTTACGGTAAATTGTAAGGCATCTGATTATTTTGTAAGTAGTTATTCAAAAAATTCCTGATTTTATGTTTTGTTTTGTTTTTTTGCGTGATTTTTGGTCCAGTGTGTTAACACAGTATGTCAAAATGAAACTGATGAAAAAATTTATAGCAATCAAGGCAAGGTAAAATTTTTAAGGTGGGATATGAGGATCAAATCAAAAGTTGTCAAAAATGGCGATTATACCCCAGATTCCAGAGGATTCGTTGATGTCATGTCAACATTTTGGTAGACAAGCACTGCTTGCTTTCCTTGTCCTGATGGAACGCTACTGCTGGATAGAAAAATCACACAGTGGAACACTATTGGAAATAGACTGGCCTCCCCAGAGCCCCCACCTCAACATCACTGAACGAGGATGCAAACAAAAGGCAGCCAACCTCCAAAGAAGAGCTTTGTTATATCTTTCAAGAAGTCTGGAGAACTATTCCTGAAGTCTACTTAAAGAAACAAGAAAGCTTACCTAAGAAAGTCCAGGCAGTGTTGAGGAATAAATGTGGTCATACCAAATACTGACAAACCCTATTTTTACCTTATATACAGTATTTCCATCTGTCTTCACATGTTTCAAAAAATTGCTGCACTTATTTCCCATTTTCCAAGCAAAATAAAGAAATGTGTGGTTGCTCAAAACTTTTGCACAATACCACATGTGAATGTGGGTTAGAGTGGGCTGAGGCATTGGTTATGTCATTGAATTCTGTCTGGTACCATCTATTATTATGTGGATCTGCCCAAGGCCTGCAGAAGGAAATAAGCTAGTTGCTCTTTTGGATGCAAGGCACCTAGCAATTTCTCTGCATGGTCCTAAAAAACAAAGAAAAACAAATAAATAAATGAAACTGGGGCAGCACGGTGGCGTGGTGGTTACACTGCTGCCTCACAGTTAGAATACCATCTGGGTTCGATTCCACCTTGGCCCAGGCCCCTCCCTCCCTCTCTCTCTCTGTGGCGTTTGCACATTCTCCCCATGTCTGCATGGGTTTTCTCTGGGTCCTCCAGTTTCCTCCCATTGTCTAAAGACATGCACTTACTGGGGTTAGGTTAATTGGTGCCTCTAAATTGACCACAGGTGTGAATGGTTATCTGTTTTTCTGTGTTGGTCCTGCGACAGGCTGGCGACCTGTACAGGGTGTAGCCTGCCTCACACCCTACACTGGGATAGGCTCCAGCCCCCTGTGACCCTGAACAGGATAAGTGGAAGAGAATGGATGGATGGGCAAGTAGTGTAATAGTGAAAGTTAAATGATTAAATGGAGTATTTGACTTGGAGAAAACTAAAAATACAACTTAAAGTAATTACAGCTCCAAAGCAGACAACTTATCCATCAAGAAAATGTCAGCAAGTCAGTTCATCCATCTCTTCTATTTATAAATATGCTGTCTATACATCTCTCTGTCTGTAAATCCATTCATCTGTTTATCTGTTCTGTATCTCCCTTAGCTAGAGGCCTTCTTCACCCTGCCAAGGAAGCAGGATAACATTCTGCTCGTAGGAGGGCTGGCTGAGCCACGCTGTTCCTTTTCCATATTTATGACTGAGAGGTGTGCAAGGAATTGCTTCCACACCCCCTCCCACTTTATTTCTTTCTCTTCATCCTCCAAATATGTATCTATCCATCTGTCCATCCTTTTACAGTACCTGCTGATCAATGGATTTTTCATCCATGCTGAAGAAAATTTATTCCAGTGAGTTGTTTCAGTCTACCTTCCATTTGTTATTTTATGTCTTTCATAACCTGGAAGTTTAGTTTTGATCTGCAATGTACCACTCATAGCTGTCCATCCATGGGAAATCTTCCTTCCTGACGGTATTACATAACTGTGTCTTTGCCTCCATGTTTGAGTGATCAGTTCTGTGGCTTTGGTAGGAGTCGAGTTGTGGCCTTATCCTTCTACTTCTCAGGCTCCAAAGAAAAAAAATCCTAGCTAATGAACATATAACCAACCCATTTAACAAAGTATTATCTGTGTCAAATCAATCAATCAATCAATCAATCAATCGATCAAGGTTCATAAGAAGTGGACTGTGAAACACTGCTAGTCTTAATCCTTCACTTGCAAAAAAATTGGGCAGGATGGAGTGCATACCTATGCAGTGGTATCGATGCATTACAGTCTGCATTACAGGAAATGTGTGTGTGTTCTTGGATATGTATTATTAAAACAGTTTGATTTCTCTCAAGTGGTTTAAGGGTTAATTACCAATCAAAGGAGAATCAAAACAAACACCTCCTACACATAATTAAAGCTGGTGTTGGCTACAGGGGAAAATAAAATAAAAAAAACAAGATAAAGAAAACTCTTTAGATAATAAAACAATAAGCTAAAATGCATTACCTTCTCAATCAAATACAGACAACCAATTGAGGTATAATGACTTTTAAACGTTGTAATGACTGATGTCTCCTGAGAGATCAACCAGCTTGCCTTTGACACATTTACAGTACACACACAGCTTATGAAATTCAGTTCCAAGAAAATGGTAAATAATACAACAAATGTAGTTGGAGTTGCCCTGGTAGCTGAAAAGATATGCTTATGAAGTGAGTACATGTGATTCCTGATGACACAGAAAGAGATAGGGTGATGGGTAGCTGTTAAATAAACAGATAATAAAGAGATTAAATAAAATGAAGGGTCTCCATTTGAAAATGGAGGTTCTACCATCTCTGAAAGATGACTAAATTAGCTGTTACATTACTCAGTGTATTAACCACTGATCAAGCATGAAATTAGAGGAGATACTGATAATAATTTACTAATAGTTCACATGGGTTTACCTGAATTATCTGATGCTTTTCATGAATTAAAACACGGTCATATGTATTCATGATAACTCACTGACATTTAACATAAAGAATAATATAATTCTGAACTGCATTTATCCAACCATTATTTTGACAGGGCCTGATGCTGAGAACAACGTCTCTTTTCTACTTTGCAGCAAAAGACAATAAACTAAAAACTGCTGACGTTTGAATGGGATCATATCAATACCAATGGGTTTTACATTCTAAATACAGCACAAGCAATTTTTGCTTGAGGTTACTGAAAACTAAATGATAGCAGAATAAAATTATCTTAAATGAGCATAAAGTAATAATTGTACTTGCATTAAAGAAAACTTTATATTTTCATTTCACACTGTTTTTTGTTTTTGTTTGTTTGTTTTATTTTTGCTTGTTTGAAAGCACAACTTTAAGATTAATTGGATATGCCTATCCAGTCAATGCATCAGTAGTACAGTACTCAGATTCAAAACTATGGTACAGCACTTGCAGGTTACATTTTCTGGATTGATAATTTGAGTACATTTCACCAATAGTGAAACAGTTATTTTTTGTACTGCAATGTTTCCACTTTTTAAAATTCTAACAAATTATTTATCATGTATCGATGAAAGCCCTGGATCTTCTAGTAGTGTTGGTATCGAATTGTCTGCTGAAGGTTTTCCAGTACTTGCAGCAATCATTGCTGTGAGCACTGTCACATCATGTTTTTTTTCTTGTTGACAAAGATTATGGAAAAATAGGAAAAGAACATTGTTTCCTCCATTTGCCCTTGAGGCCACGCTGCTCCCCAGTCTTGTTGTAGGTCATTGGTTTGCCATGGAGGAGCAGCCTTTATAATGCACGTTCTAAGCACCAACTCTAAGGATTGTTCAGATTGTGAAGAAAGCACCAGATTTGGCATACAAGCACCTTTGAACTTTATTTAAGGGTTGACACATGTGAAACCACATGTGAAGGGGTGTGGCAGCAATTAATTAAAGATGGCTGCCATTGTGCCATTCCTGACCAAACTGGAATTGTTGTTGCCCCAGGTGAGGTTGTTACTTAGGTGTACGCCCAAGTACCTGTACCTGGGGACCACTTCCACCACAGATCCTCCAATGTGCAGGGGGATGAGGGGTGACTGACCTTTCTGAAGTCCACGATCATCTCCTTTGTTTTTGCCACAGTGATGCAGAGATTGTTCTCCCTGCACCAACCCTCCAGGTGTTCTGCCTCATGCCTGCAGCTGGACTCATCGTTGTTAGTGATGCATCAGACCACCGCTGTGTCATCTGCAAACTTCACAATATGACAGCCTGAGTGCTTTACTGAGCAGTCAAATGTGAGCAGGGTAAACAGGAGAGGGCTCAGCACACAGCCCTGAGGGGAGCCAGTGCTGAGGATGATGGGGGAGGAGGAGACGTCCTGGATCTTCACACATTGCAGCCTGTTCGTTAAGAAGTCCAGGACCCAGTTGCAGAGGGAGGAGCTCAGTCCAAGTGTGGACAGTTTGTGCATAAGATTCTGTGGAACGATGGAGTTGAAGGCTGATATGAAGTCCACAAAGAGCATACCGACATATGAGCCCTTACACTTAAGATGGGTGAGGGCGGTGTGAACCACAAAGGAGATGGTGTCCTCTGTGGACCGGTTCTTCTGGTATGCATCTTGGTGTGGGTCCACAGTGACATTGATGGTGTCCTTGATGTGTCTCTCAAAGCACTTCATGAATATCTGGGTGAGAGCTATTGGCCAATAGTCCTTCAGGCCTGTCACTGTGGATCACTTAAGGACCGGGATGGTGGTAGTGGACTTCAGGCAGGTGGGGACAGCTTCTTGTATGAGGGACGAGATGAAAATGTCCATAAACACCCCAGAGAGTTGATCGGCACAGTCCCTTAGCACCTGCCCAGGGATGTTGTCTGGGCCAGCAGATTTAGGAGGAATAATCCTCTGTAGAATCCTCCTCACCTCTGCTGGGGTCAGGCTGAGGGGCTCTTCTCTGGGTGGTGGGGCGAGTCTGGTGGTGGACGGGGTGGTGGGGTCCTCAAAGTGGGCGTAGAACCTGTGGAGTGTGTCAGGCAGAGAGGGGTCCCTAGGGCATTGTGCATCTCTGGAGTTATAGTGTGTGATGCACATGATGCCGTTCCACATACTAAGTAGATCCTGGGAGGAGAAGAGTCCCTGGATCTTCTGAGCATATGTGGCTTTGGCCCTCTTTATGCCAGCAGTCAGCCTCTTCTGGCCCTCCTGAGCAAGGGCGTAACTTTGGGACCAACATTGGGGGGGGGGGGGGGGGGGGGGGGGGGGTAAGCTCTCTGCCTATTTATTTATTTATTAAATCAAAAGTAAATGGGTTAACCGTATTAGAAATACATTGTAATGCTTTTACTAAGTATTTATTTAACTTTCTTTGTATTTACGCTGCACCTTCAACAATTAAGAAAAGGCTTATATGTTCCACATTTCTTTCAACATTAACAAATATTTTACATTTTTAGAATCTATTATATGACACCCAATTTTCTAAGTGTATGAATTTACCTTCTTCCTGACCTGTCTGCTGTGTTCTTTGGACTTCATGATGCTGTTTACTCCCCAATATTCTCTTAACCAACCTCTGAGGCCGTCACAGAGCAGTTGTATTTGTACTGAGATTAGATTACACACAGGTGGACTCTTTGTAGTCATTAGCAGTCATCAGGCAACTTCTGAATGCAACTGGTTGCACTCAGAGAAAAGGGGGCTCAATACTTTTGCACACCGCACTTTTCAGTTTTTTATTTGTAAAAAATGTTTTGAATCATGTATAATTTTCTTTCCACTTCAGAATTGTAACCACTTTGTGTTGGTCTTTGACATTAAATTCCAGTGAAATATATTTATGTTTGTGGTTGTAATGTGACAAAATATGGAAAAGTTCAAGGGGTATGAATACTTTTGCAAGCCACTGTATAATTATTTCGTACAAATTCTTATTTGTACCAATCAGACTGGTAGTTTTGCTGCAATTTTGTTAACAAACAAACAAACAAACAAAAAAAAATACCCGTTCCCCTCCAGGGATGGGGTACAAAAAAAGGGGAGCGAGAACAGATATTTGAAACTTCTAGTAACCAGTTGACTGATACAATTTTGATTTGGGGCAGCCCGACTAAAATGGTTGTATCAGTATCAGATTTGGTGGCCGGGCATCTGTTTTTAGTGTTGTGCAAAAGATTTCTAATGGAAATAAGAGAGAAAGACTTACATATGCAAAAAAATTTAAGGAATGGACCCACGCCCCATTTCTTTAAATTCTTTAAATTGGAAATAGGTAGTGATTTATTGAAATATACAAACATACATGGAAATACAGTATATAATGGAAAACTAGCATTTGTACACTTCTAATGAGGTTGACACTCAATATTTGGTATGAACCTCTTTTTTTTTTCAACACAGCCTAAACTCTCTTAGGCAAGTTTTCTTGTAATTTCTTTAAGTAGTCATCAGGAGTAGTTCTACAGGCTTCCTGAATGATATCTCAAAGTCCTCCTTTGGATGTTGGCTATCTTCTGTTCTTTGTCAAGATGATCCTACACTGCTTCAATAATGCTGAGGCGCCAGCTCTAGGGAGGCCAATCCCTGACTGACAGTGTTCCATTATGTGTTTCTCTATGTTTCTCAGGTGTGCTTTTGCTGCATTGGCAGTGTCTTCGGGTTCATTGTCATGCTGAAAAATGAAGCTGTTACCAATTAAATGTTTTCCAGATAATATTGCATAAGAGATCAAAATCTGATGGTATCTTTTTTTTTACATTCAAGATCCCCAACACCCCTGACTGGAAGACTGGAGTCGTATGCCATGACAGAAACTTCATTGTGCTTTACAGATGGCTTTAGAAACAGCTGTACATTTCTCTTGACCTCCTCCAGACATAATTTGAACCAAAAAAATTAAAATTTGGATTCATCGCACTAAAGACCTGTGACCACTGATTTTCAGGTATGTGTAGTTTGGCATACCACAGCCTTTTCTCCCTGTTTATCTTCCTTAAGAATAGTTTGTTCAATTGAGATTTCTCCAGCAAGCAAGCAGTAGATTGCTTCCTGAATAGTGAAAAGTGAAAATCCAAACCATGAACAAACTAAGAAACAAACTGAAGATATTTAGCAATAAAAGAACTTGAATCACCAAAAATACAGAACACTGGGCATTAGACTCAGGACTATGACAGCAGACTGTTAGGAACAAAGTGCCTAAAGATATAATTTAACATTTCTTCTGTGGTAAGCAGTCTGTTATGTGTAGCTATAACAATGATTCTGTTAGGTAACTTTTTATGCTTCATAGATCAGTGTTAAGTGGCTTAATAAACAAAAAAGCAATCCTCTGAAAATAGTCAGGTACAAGGAGTGAGGGAGTGAGTGAAAAAGCAGCCAGTGTACAAAGAAAAACTTTGAAAGACCTTCTGAAAACGCGGAGAACATATTGCTCAAGACCATTTGAAGAAATTACAAAAAAAAAAAAAATAAAAAAAAAAGGCTGGTTCCCAGAAAGCAAAATATAAAGAAATCAGGGGTGGCTCGAAACCTTTGCATAGTAGTGTATATAAGATAAAGTCTCAGTGTAAGTAAACCACTTTTTGATGAACTTGGAGCAAAATAAGAATCCATCCACTGGTCTCATCCTCTACTGAATGAGAATCTCATATTTTTTAACATGCAGTACAGCCTGCCCCCCCCCCCCCCCCCTTCTTATTAGCCCTGCCCATGTACAACACACCTCTAAGCTGTGCTTTAAAAAAAATCACAGTATACTGTGTACTGTGTAGTATATACTATAATGGCACTTGACTCTGCCAACCAGTGCCACTGAAGGAATCTTGACACATACTATTATAAAGAATTACTTAACAGATTAATGATGCCACTTTAGCTAGCTGCAGGGTGGCAGATCATTATATACCAACTACCTCAATTTCTTTATCCCTCCAAAAATTTGCTAGTTTCATTTTAATTCTAGTTTTTGGGCTTCTTGTTTTGTTACAAATCTTTCAGCATTAGTATTGCATTGTGTTGATTATAATGTTTACCTTATTGTGACACAAAAAACATACATATATACAGTACCATAACACATGAACATACATGTACTGTACGTGTGTAGAATTTCCATATATAGTCAAAAACGCACAAACCAGCTCACATCTCCTCAGCCTCTGCAGAGAGAGAGGTGATGGTATCAAAGCAACAGCTACAGATGACCTCCCACGACCCATGAGGTTGTCATGGCAGCATCAGCCCTGTTCCCACAGCATCACCTCTTTATTCCATTACTGAGCAACATCATTTATTTATAAGGCCTTCACTTTACAGACTCACTGTGTGAACGTGTGTATGTGAGTTTTTGTTTCTCAGCAAAACAGCAAGTATGTAGATACACACAGCCATTTAAAAAGTTGAAGCCAGGCTGAGATTCTCTTCTGCCTGAGGCTCTCCTCTTGTAGCTTTTTTAGGGGTTTCCTTCCTAGGAATTCCTGTGTGTTTGGACAGTCAGAACTCTTTCCAGGTCTTCCTCCATTTTCATGTTTTGGGGAGGGTGGTACAGTGGTTAGCACTGTCACTGATAACATTCCAAACAGCTTAATGTGAGTGATGAAAATATTGTAGCATTATAATGAAGCTAATGTGCAAGTTCAATAAGGAAGTCCTGTAACCACTCATCTGTCTGCTTTCCTGAGTGTTCAGCTGCTAGTCTGTTCTTTGTATCACTTCCACTTTCCCACTATGTCAAAATCAATGTCAGCATTGAGTTTGAAGCTGCTGAGTTTGATTGCTCTAGTCCAATCATCTTCTTGCACACCGTCTCCAAGCCAATCAGCCTCTATTCTGTGTAGTTTAAATCTTAGTGCTCATCTGTCATTCTGCCTCTCAGACTCTCATTCATGCCACCCACGTCTTCCCTATCTCCACCTCAACCTGGTCACTCACAACTCCATCCAAGCCTCCATCTTCATCTTCACCACTACCAGTGTGCAGACTTCAGGGGGTCCTGTCCTAATTCCTATTGCCACTGAGATTTCATTTTGCTACAAGGATCATTGGGGTGTAATTGTCAAAGAGCTTAATTGAATTTTGTATTGAAATACATCATGTTAAGTTCTTCTAAATGATCTTTCCTTATTGAAATGACATCATGGTGACAACTGTCTAAGCACTAAGTTAAATCACATGTGATTATGGTCCCTAATGGAGTCTTAAAACTGTTTTTTTATGAAGTCCCCAACATTATTTTTATAGTCCCCCTAACGATGGAATGAAACAGTCTGGAGCCTGGACCATATTTGTCTTCAAAAAAAGATCAATATCAGACCAATGTGCCATTATGCTCCAGGTCTTTACAGCTATATTAACATAAGTGAACATAATCTACCCCCCCCCCCCCCCAAAAAAAACAAACAAACAAACAAACAAACAAACAAAAAAAACCACACAAAACAAAAAAAAAAACTAAACAAAAAACTATACACAATGATACAATTCATGCTGAAAAATGAAGCTCAGGTGTGAAAGGAAATTAAAAAGAAGAGAAATATTTTTGCCTTAAAGGGCGTCTGTGTACTTATGCCTGTAACTAATGGGTAGAACACCAGGCAGTGAAGGCAGCATCTCAGGATGCTGTTAATTTGCTGATCTGACACTTCTGTTGTGCCTTACATACAATTGTATATGAAAATTAGACAAAGGGAACAAAGTTGGATATGTATTTGCAATATGGAGTTTGTTTGTCTTCTGGTGTGTGTGTGTGTGTGTGTGTATGTGTATGTGTGTGTGTGTTTGCTATAACTGCAGGGTATGATCACAGATAACCTTTCTCAGTGTCCGCTCACTGGCTCTATCAAACACACTTCCAGTCTGTGTGTGTGGCCAGATGCTGAAACCAGATGCTTTCCTTCAAACTGCAGGCGCCTAAGATAGTGACAGAGAGCGGACATACGCAAGGTTATCGCACACAGCCTCACCAACACACACCCATGCACAGTATATAATATCACAGGTAAACACCCACATCACATTTGATGGTCAATGATATGTCACTGCTTAAATAGAAATCAGTACTGTACTAATGACCTGGTGTTCCTTTAAAGTATTTAAAGTTGAAAAAAATTTGAGGTTAAAAAAGAACTTAGTTATATATAGATGTGTTAAAGCAGCACCCTGTTTTCATAATTACAGATATCTTCTGCAGCACGAGGAATCACTGTAATCTAACGTGTGCTGCTGCATCTTATACTGTATAGTCTACTGTGTAGTAACTGCTGTAAGCTACTGACAGAAGCGGAAAACAAAACTATTGAAATCAAGCTAACTAAAGCAAACAACCACAGCCAAAGCTGTGTTTTATTAAATGAAAAGTAAAATAAATAAATAAATCACTATACTTATTTCCCTAGAGCAGTTGTAATTAATATTAAAGTAATCCAGTATTAGGTAGGCTATCCATCTCTTTAAATACTGCACAGTAAAATAACCTGTTTTCCCTGTGGAACAGGAAAAGACACAGAAGTCTATTGTGTGTGCGTGACTGGTGAAAAGGATTATTGGTGCTGGTGCAAAAGAACACTTTGCAGGAGTGGAGTACATGTCTTGCAGTAATGGGAGGCAATGGTCAGTATAGCAGAATTTAGGATTAAGAACACAGTCCTGTGCAAGGCTCTTGTTGCAGTTACCATAAATAAAATATGTGAAGCTTTCATCCAAATTATGTATTACAGCATTTTGAAATCCATTAAAAAATACAGAAATTTGCCAAAAGTATTCCTTTGTCTGCCTTCACACACATGAACTTAACAGACATCTCATTCTTAATCCATAGGGCTTAATATGATGTTGGCCCACCATTTGCACCTATAACAGCTTCAACTCTTCTGGAAGGACTTGCAACAAGGTTAAGGAGTGTGTTTATGTCAAATTTTGACCATTCTTCTGTCAAACCCAGCCCAAATCCTGAAAAACAACCCCACACCACCATCCCACCTCCACCAAACATTACACATGCCAATCACACAGGTATCGTTCTCCTGGCAACTGCCAAATCCAGACTCGTCCATTGGCTTGCCAGCAAGTGAAGTGTAAGTCATCACTCCAGAGAACATGTCTCCAGTTCTCTAGAATCCAGCACTTTACACCACTGCATCTAATGCTTTTCACTGTGCTTGGTGCTTTAAGGCTTGGATGCTTGCCTGGAACATTGAGGTTCTTGTGCAGTATCTCAGCTGTTCCCAGGACTATGCTCTTCTACACAGAGATCTTGGATGTCATTCCTGGAATCTGCTGAAGCCACTCTCCCAGTTTGGGGGTCACTACCCCAAGCGTTGCGATTACCACAGGGACCACTGTTGCCTTCACCTTCCACATCCTCTCTAGCTCTTTTCTGAGACCTTGGTATTTCTCAAGCAACTTGTGTTCCTTCTTTCTGATGTCGCTATCGGTTGGTATTGCTATATTTATCACTATGGCCTTCTTCCTCTGCTTGTCCATCACCACTATGTCTAGCTGGTTAGCCATTACCAGTTTGTCTGTCTGTTTCTCAGCTTGGTCATTTTGGTGTTCCATGTATGCCCTGCCTGCTAGCATCTTGCACCCTGCTGTTATGTGCTGGATTGTCTCAGGGGCATCTCTGCACAGCCTGCACCTGGGGTCTTGCCTGGTGTGGTAGACCCCACCCACTATCAATTTTGTGCTTAGGACAACTTCTTCTACCTACTGGTGGTACATGTTGTGCAGGGCCCTGCCCTCCCATGATGGTTCCTGTCCTTTCTCCTCTTCTTTCTTGGGTTTCTGCTTCCTGAGGTATTCACTAAGCATGTGAACATCTCCGTCCTGAAGAGTGCAGTCCTAGGAACAGCTAAGATACTGTTCAGTAGACAGAAAAAGACCCAGATAACTTGGGCAGTCCACAGTCCCCCAAGAGAACTGAAGACCTAAGGCCAGACATCCTGATGGCAACCATGTGCACACCCAACAGGAGAAAGGAGTGAGGCCCTAGAGGAGCCCTCACGGCCAAAGGCCAAGAGCCCTCAAGAACTAAAGGTAACCCTGGCCATTGGTCACCCTGGCATAAGTCAAGAAGATGGCCCCAAGGCTCGAGGCAACCGAGAATTGCCCAATACCCAGCAAAACACCGCCACCCCACCTGTCCTGCAGTGGCCCGTGTGCCCCCAGACTACAACCCCCAAAGGAGCAGGCCAACAACCATGCCAAAACATCTGGCCATGCACACCAGAACTAACAGGTACCCACATCCTGGGGGAGGCAGCAATGACCAGCAGGGAGCAGTAGGGAAGAATAACTGCCATCCTCCACAACCCAGTCCTACAGGGGCCAAGGCTCAGCAAGCACCACACTCAGGCCCAGCCCTATCTACACACACAGCAACACACACGTCACATATCACACACACAAACTCACATGTAGGCCACTCATTCACACACCAATATACGAGTCATACAAGGACTTCTAAAAACACACACACCCACATCAACCCCTCCTTTAAAGTGGAGGTGAATGGGCACCGTACAGGGTCAGCAGCAATCGCGCAGCCGACCCAGCCTCTGAACCACCAGCCAGCCCGTGATCCGGGCAGGGTAAACAAAACAGGGGTGTGGGAGGACTCACCCACTCCCACTCGTTAGTGTTGGGGTGATATGTTGGGTGTATGTGTTAAAATTGAGGGGACAGATGTGACATGAGAACTGATCAACAGTCCCCATTCACACCACCACCCAAATCCTCAATTTCTAAGGTACAGTTAAAACTGAGGAGCAGGTAGCAGTGAAGAGCCAAGTGGGACCACCTCCTTTGAGGCGGGAAGGGGGGGGCTCAAACTATACTGAGAAAAAGGTTTACAGCCATATCCCCTCACATTAGGGGTCACTGGAAAAACTTTTCCTTCAATTTGTAAAGATAAACAGTATTTTTATAACAGACTAACATAAAAGAATACCAGCTGGATGACTTGCACTACCTCTGTTATTATACACTTGCTGTGCATATACAGTTTTACGGTGGCTTGCATTTGTCCAGTGGTAAGTGTGTATACATATGGATTCACAAATGAATAGATTTGTGTGTGTCTCTCTCAGCTGGAAACAGCAGGGACCAATGACAGGCCCTCACGGAGCAATTTGAGTCCATGAAGATGTACTAGTGGGAAGCAGAGAGCTAATTAGAGCAGCAGAGGAGTGTGTACACTGTTTTGTTCAATAGGGATGCATCTACATATGTGCAGTGGATCTGTGATTCATTTATAATGGCTTGGGACACAAAGTGTTGTGTGCCCTGCTTTTGGTGGGTTCCCACATGACAAGCCCATTAATATGGTTCAATGAGCATCAAATCCCAGGACGCAGTTGAAAGTTTCTAGCAGACACTGGAGGCGTTTTCCTTTATCCATTTTCTTTTTTAAAAAAAACAAACAAACATGCATTTATATTACTGGAACAACAAATTGAGTTGACACAATAGGTTATGACTTTCAAAATCTACATTAGAAGTTCCTTGGTTAACAGCTTTTGTGAAGGCAAAGCTTTAGTTTTAAAAAAGTGAAATAAAACACGTACATGTACACACACACACACACACACACACACACACACACACACACACACACACACACACACACACACACACACACACACACAAGCCATTATGTATGTTGAAGGGCTGGGCCAAGGGTAAACCTCAGCTGGCATTTCATTGCACAAAATTTCTACCGTCCATGTTTCCATCCATCCTTCCATGAACACCAAAAGAGTGCTCTTGCTATGCTTCACTGAACTAAAAGGCTAGAATGTTGCTGCTGACAGCTCCCGATTCAAGCTGTCACCACACTCCAGGGCCAAATGGTTCCTACTTAAGATACCAAAAACAAAATGCTCCCATTGGGGTTTGATTGGGCCACAATTAAAAAAAACCCCCAAAAAACCCATGAGTTAAAAAAAAGTCTTAAGAATGTTTGAATGGCCAATTAAGGGGGTGTTTACTTTCAATTACTAACTAGGGGGCAGGTTAAGTACTAATGTATCAAGTTTCGAAGTAATGTGATACTGTAAGCACATTACATATTTCAGCAATGCAATTCAGTAATTCAGTAATGTGACATGTTACTACTAAATTCAGTAATTGCATTAGTTACAATTATGTCATTACACTGTGGAAAGAAAGGGAAAAATTTTAACAAACATGCTTTTGTCCTCCTGCGCCCTTATGCGACAATCAGCTGATTTCAGTTTGTGCCAGAGGAGGAAAATGATGGAGTAATCTACAGCTTTTGAGGAGTGGTGATATGGACATTAATCTTATTTTTAATGCATAAAAGGACACGAGTAGGATGGTGAAATGCAAATTCTGTCCAGGACAGAAACAACTACATTATACTGCTAACACAACTTTGCAAGCACATGTAGATAGCATGCTAATACAAAGAACCCAGAACGATGTTAAGGCTGAGTGAATGCAAACCACAGCCCAGCAGTCAGAGCCTGATCTTCAACAGGCCACAAAGGCAGTGAAGGGCAGAGGCTTGCAGCATTGTAGCCTCCATTTCCACCCGTGCATGTGTTGAACTGCAGTGGTGTAAAATCTCTTTGGCTGGTGTTCATCTTTGCTTTGTGTTGTCAGTTTTGTGTATGTCCTCATTAGGATGGGAATTTGTGTTGGTGTGTGAAACTTTAGTTAACTGGTAATTATGTGACAATGAGTTTCAGGTCAATTTACAGAGTAATGGAAAGTAATGTAATAGTGCTGAGTAGTGGAACAAATTACTTTCTCCGATAACTCAATGTAATCCAAAACATTTCTTCTAATAACCAGGGCATTATTAGGTATTATTGAAACAAATATAATTTGAACTTAAGAATTTCAAAAAAAATTGTGATCTTGAAGAAGTCTGTGTAGACACCAACTAAAGCAATGCAGAATGCTGTTTGAGCTAAACTTTCTACCACAAAAAAGAAAAAAATGCTAACTCCTTTCTTAAAAAAATGATTAATCATGAAATTAATCGAATGTGAAAAAATTATTATGGTGAGTTTTCTATAGCGTAATGTGTGTAGCTTAATTAATGACTAACTTTTCCATAGCGACTTATTTTCATAGTGCAACCTGCACGTGCTTTATTAGAAGCAGACTTTCTGCAACAACAACAACAAAACAGTAGCTGGACAGGCCCCTGAAGTCAGTATTTGCCAAAGGTAGCTTAACCTCGGTTAGCTGTCCCCAAGCAGATGCTCCCGAGCAGCTGGGAAATCAGGCCAGGTTGGGCATCTGTGAGGAGGATGTGCAGCCTGAAACAAAAGACTCCAGTACACCACCAGTCTGATCATGCTCTAAATCGATTGCCCCCATTCAGCAACACACTCGCCAAGGAAAAAACTCTGGTTATTGGCAACTGTGTTCTGAGAAACTTGATGCTGGAGACTCCAGTAACCATAGTTGCTTGTAATCCTGGGGCCAGAGCAGGTGACACTGAAGGAAATTTGAAACTGCTGTCTAAGGATAAATGCAGGTGTCGTAAAATCGTAATTCATGTTGCCAGTAATGATACCCAGTTGCGTCATTCGAGGTTACTAAAATTTATACTAAATCTGTAATTTTGCTGAAACAGTGTCTGACTGTTTGTCTCTGGTCCCCTCCCCAGTTGGACCAGTGGTGACAAATTTAACCACATATTCTTTCTAAACTGCTGGCTGTCATCACACTTTAGATGGAGCAACTCTCATTTATGGAAATTAATGAATTTATTAAGCCCCCCCCCCCACAAAATTGGTACCAGAAAGTGAAGCTACAGTCTTACACACCTCTCGTCAGCTTCCCTCCTGTCATCCCTATTGAGACTGTGCCTGCTCCCAGACCATCATAGACAAACCAAAAATCAGCAAAAATCAATTAAGCATAAAAACTCACAGACAGAATAATACAACACCCTGAACTTCACCAAAGACAAAATCAATTAAATATGGACTATTAAACATTCGGTCTCTCTGTTCTAAGTCCCTGTTAGTAAATGATTTAATAATTGATCAACATATTGATTTATTCTGCCTTACAGAAACCTGGTTACAGCATGTTCATTAAAGTGAATCAACACTCAATTCAATTCAGTTTTAATTATCTAGCCCCAAATCACAACAGTGGCTGAGGGGAGAGAGACAGGACAAAAGACATATTGTGGAAGAGAGCCAGAGATTGATAATAACTAATGATTAAATGCAGAGTGGTGTATAGGCAGAGTAAAAAGAGGTGAATGAAAAAGAAACACGCAGTGCATCATGGGAACCCCCCCAGCAGCCTAGGCCTATAGCAGCATAACTAAGGGAGGGTTCAGGGTCACCTGATCCAGCCCTAACTATAAGCTTGATCATAAAGGAAAGTTTTAAGCCTAATCTTAAAAATAGAGAGGGTGTCTGTCTCCTGAATCCAAGCTGGGAGCTGGTTCCACAGAAGAGGCGCCTGAAAGCTGAAGGCTCTGCCTCCCATTCTACTCTTAAGTATCCTAGGAACCACAAGTAAGCCAGCAGTCTGAGAGAGGAGTGCTCTGTTGGGGTGATATGGTATATGAGGTCTTTGAGATAAGATGGTGCCTGATTATTCAAGACCTTGTATGTGAGGAGAAGAATTTTAAATTCTATTCTAGATTTAACAGGGAGCCAATGAAGAGAAGCCAATATGGGAGAAATCTGCTCTCTCTTTCTAGTCCCTGTCAGTACTCTAGCTGCAGCATTTTGGATCAGCTGATGGCTTTTCAGGGAGATTTTAGGACAGCCTGATAATAATGAATTACAATAGTCCAGCCTAGAAGTTATAAATGCATGAATTTGCTTTTCAGCATCCCTCTGAGAAAGGATGTTTCTGATTTTAGAAATATTGAGCAAATGCAAAAAAGCGGTCCTACATATTTGTTTAATATGTGCATTGAAGGACATATCCTGGTCAAAAATGACTCCAAGATTTCTCACAGTGTTACTGGAGGCCAAAGTAATGCCATCCAGAGTAAGTATCTGGTTTGACACCATGTTTCTAAGATTTGTGGGGCCGAGAACAAGAATTTCAGTTTGATCTGAATTTAGAAGCAGGAAATTAGAGGTCATCCAGGCCTTAATGTCTTTAAGACATTCCTGCAGTTTAACTAATTGATGTGTCATTTGGCTTTATGGATCGATAAAGCTGGGTATTATCTGCATAACAATGAAAATTGTTCCTACCCTCACCTATGGTCACGAGCTTTGGGTAATGACTGAAAGAACAAGATCACGAATACAAGCAGCAGAAATGAGCTGCCGCCGAAGGGTGGCTGGCTTCTCCCTAAGAGATAGGGTGAGGAGTTCAGCCATTCGGGAGGGGCTCAGAGTAGAGCCACTGCTCCTCCACATTGAGAGGAGCCAGTTGAGGTGGTTCAGCCATCTGACTAGGATGCCTCCTGGGCGCCTCTTGGGTGAGGTGTTCCGGGCATGTCCTACCGGGAGGAGGCCCCAGGGTAGACCCAGGACACATTGGAGTGATTGTATCTCTCAGCTGGCCTGGGAACACCTTGGGGTCCCTCTGGATGAGCTGGTGGAGGTGACTGGGGAGAGGGAAGTCTGGGATTCTCTGCTTTGGCTGCTGCCCCCACAACCCGGCCATGGATAAGCAGAAGAAAATAGATGGATGGATGTATGAATGGACTTATAAAAATTAACTGGCAACAGCAGTTTGTTGTGCTTTCTGAATTTGAAGCCTCATAGCGTCACAGTAACACAACAGTCCACCCTTACGATGCTTTTATATGACAGACTAGACCCTCAGAATTGGATTGACATCTCATTTGGCCAATCATATTATGAAATGGATTTTCCATAGCCAATAATAAGCAGACAGCGTCATGTGACTTCTCTGGACATGCCCCCAAATGTTCTCCAGTCGTTCTTATTCGTCAACTCTGACTCAAAATCCAAAACCACAGATGTATAGCCAATAAAATTCCTGACATGTGGGTATATGGTGGGGTGGGGCTCATATCAGGCGGGGATGAGTCAGTATACCGGGACGAGGTGCAGCGGCTGTCAAGGTGGTGCAGTGAGAATAACTTGATCCTGAACACCACTAAGACAAAGGAGATGGTAGTAGACTTTAGGAGGACAACACATGTCATTCAACCTCTGTTCATCGAGGGGGATGAAGTGGAGCTGGTTTCAGATTTTAGGTTCCTGGGAGTACATCTGCAGGATGATTTGACCTGGAGTATCAATACGACCAGCATTGTCAGGAAGGCCCAACAGAGACTGCATTTCCTGAGGGTTCTTAGGAGCAACTATCTGACCCAGAATCTGCTGGTGTCCTTCTACCGTTGCTGTGTAGAGAGCATCCTGACCTACTGTCTGTGCGTGTGGTTCAACAGCTGCACAGCAGCAGACAGGAAAACACTCCAGCGAATCATCAACACGGCTCAAAAGATCATAGGCTGTCCCCTGCCCTCCCTCCAGGAACTGTTCAATGCCCGCTGCCAGAGGAGGGCACAGAACATCCTCCAGGACCCCTCACACCCTGGACACTCCTTGTTTCAGCTACTGCCATCAGGCAGACGTTTCAGGACAATGAAGGCCAGAACAAACAGACTGAGGAACAGCTTTTATGCCAGGGCTATCATTGAACTGAACTCTGTGTGGTTTGGACAGTGATGTGGGGTGGTAGTGCTGACTGTGTGCGTGCGTTGGTGTGTATTGGGGCTAGATTCGTCTGTTAATTTACTATTGTGCACTGTATTTTAGTAATCATTTTTATCACTCATATTTTTATTATTTTATTATTTATTGTCTGAGGCACCTAGAAAGGAATGCATTTTAAATTTCGTTGTGCAACTTCTGTGTACAATGACAATAAAGATTCTGATTCTGATATGGCCCTATGGGGTGTTTTCACATGAATCCATAAACTCCCTGCGTAATCAGTGTGTCCTCCGTGCGTGAAACTGAGCAGGAAGTAAGAGTCTGTGTGCCGTTGTGCGTAAAAAGTGTTTACAACACTTTTTCTCGCCAACGGATTGTCAGAATGCATCAAAATCTATATTTATTCAACGACATGCCTAAATGACTAATGAGAGTGGATTATTATTTATTAGAGGATTTCGTTGCTGATTCCACCGATTTTATCGCTACAAAATCCCACAAACGAACAACTGTATTCTGAAGGCGATTCATGGTAAGTGTTACATTTTATTCTCAGCTCGTCCTCGTATTATATGCCGTTTAGATGTAAATATGTATGTAATGGTAAGCTTGACATGCACCATTACACAGAAAATATCACCGTACGCTGTTGTTACGCCACTTATATTGTGTGTGTGCTTTACATATGGAAATTTACAAGAGCAGTGTTGGGGGCAGGTAAGGTTGTTACAGGTCTCGATGAGGCTTTCATGGGGTCTTTATTACGTTTATTATGGCAGAATGAGGAGGACAATGGCTCAGAGCTTTTATTGACCAGTAAGTGTCTAAAGTTTTACAAAAAGCTTTATGCTTTGTGGTGGCTTTGTGTAAGTTTTGTTTGTGGGGGTGGGGGTATTTATTTGGGAGGGGGTTGTAAGTTGTGTATCAGAGAAGGACTATTGGGAGGATTGTGGTTTTTTATTTTATGTGTATATGTAGTGTTTACATTTACTGTAACTTTTGATCAGTATATAATTTATTTATTTTGTGTGTGTGAAGAATCTGTGAAAATAGACTGGGGGGGGGGGGGGGGGTGTGAATGAAGGCCTAACATTTTCCTTCTTTTACAAATTAGGGCAACCTCTGATTTATGTCTATAATTATAATTAATTTGTACTATCAGTAACTTTGTGTATAGCACAGGATTCCTCAGGGTCGTATCTTTGATTAGAGCCTCATTGATGACTGTATGTTGAAGCATTGAGGAGTTACAGCCATTTGAAGTTTATATAACAAAGGCTGCTCACATGTGGCACTCGGAGTCTCCAAATGGCACATGTGAGACCACGCCTGAGATCAACACACAAAAACCTTTACAGAACAGTAGGTTTTTGTGCTATCTTGATAAAATTTGAAATACACAGTATAAAGACTTCATTCTACAGCTTCATTATATTTTCCAGTTGATACCTAATACACTCAGTGTGTAGTTACATGAAAACAAACAGAAAAAATCTAGGCGAGGCAAAAATTGTCTAATTTTTCTGTGTTCCAAACTTAATAGTTACATACTCATTACAGTTACAGCATTTTTGACTGCAAAAATGAAAAATATAGGTTGTCTTCTTTACAAAAAGACCAAGCTTTTGCATGTAGTCCAAAGAGTTCAGGAACAGCAGCTGATTTAATTTGGGTATGCTTTTTCAGGCGTTTTTGGTGATTTTGGAGTGGCCAGTTTAGGGTTAACAGGGATTTAATAATCCACATTTTGCTCGTTGGTGGAGTTGAGAATGATATATTGTTTATGCTTAAATTGTTTTTTTTTTGCTGGTTTTTGGTTTGTTTGGAAATTTGAAAACCTCAACAAGACCTGTCACCAATGGGGATATCTTCGTGCGATTAATGAAAATATAAAATAAATATTATGGTCCTTGGCCGGTGGCTCAGTATTTTATGTTCCTTTTGTGTAGTTCTATTTTTGTTGCTGTTTCTGGGTTTTTCTGGTTTCCCTGTGTTTCTGTCTCCCTGTGTTCTTGTGTTTGTGATCCCTCCTGTGTCAGTTTCCCTAGGTTAGTTTTCCTGCTGTGTGCCTCTCTCTTCTCTCCTGTGTTCTAGTCCTCATCAGTGTTAATTTTGACAGCAAATTTTGATTTAGTTTTAGTCATAATTTAGTCATCTGAATAGTTTTAGTTTTAGTCTAGTTTTAGTCGACTAAATCTACAGTCGATTTAGTGACTAAAATATAAAGGGTGTAAAATGTAAATGCTTTTTCTTCAGTTCCCTTGAATTAGTCATTATACACACTTATACAAAATTAAACATTCATTAAAAGTTATGGAATATTATTAATAATATTAACATTAGTGTTTCACCTGCTTCTCACACACCTGATCATTAACACCACCTTACTGAGATAATCCGAGCGTTTTACAGCAGGACGCTCTGAAAGGTACAGGGCAGTGTTCAGGACTAAGATTATAAAGGCTAATCCACCGCGGTGTGGAGATTTTCTCTGAACACAAACTGGGAAAAACACTTTACCCTGCATGACATTAAAATGCTGACCTTTGCATGGAGATCTGGGTGACTGGTTTGCAGATGTTTAAGATTTGTGTGTTTTTACCCGAGATAGTCTCTCCACTATGGCAGGCCGTTTTAACATAAAATCAGATTCCCCACACTTACATTCCAGATACCTGAAACTGATTTATGACTAGATGTATTATTAAATTAAGATATCTCTAATTATATTTTGACTAGTTGAAATGACGTCAGATTTACCATTGAGTTGTATGGCAGCTTCAATTCAAGATATCGTCAATTAATTACTGACTATCTGAAACACACATTTCAGATATCTACAATTAAATTATGACTAGTCATGAAGTTAATTTGAGATATCTTGTTTTTTTTTCTGACTAGTCATAATTCTAATTAAAGATATCTTAAATGTATTTTTTTTAGATAGGTGATATATAATTTTGACTAGTGCAAAATAAATTCTAGATATCTTGAAAGAAAATAATGACTAGGCAAAACTAAATTAGAGATATCAAGAACTGTAATTTTGACTACTCAAAAAGCCTTTTAAGATATCTCCAAATGAATTACAGATATCTTGAATTAGACGGCTTTTCTATTTAAGATATCTAAAATTAACATTCTGACTAGTCAGAATGACGTTTGAGACATCTTGAAAAACGGAGCATTTTGGCAGAATGTTTATAAGGCAGTTTGTTAAAACGGCCATAAGATCAGAGATTCTGTGCATATTTCTGAAGCAGTCTTTAGGTACACGATTCTCGCGCTCTCCACATATCCCATACTGAGGAGCTCTTTCTATATTGTTGCATTTTATTACAATTTTGTCCACACTGACCAGCGCCATTACAGCCACCTGAGATTCTACACAGGCAATTGTTAGGACAGCTCAGTACAGCACAAGGGGGCTTATATGCAATAATTAAATTCAGATATCTAAAACTTAATTTTGACTAGTCATAATTACGTTTGAGATATCTTAAATTGTAATTACGGATGTGTGACCAAATGACGAATCCAGTGACGTCATTTGAGATATCTTGAAAGGAATTTTGACTCATCAAAATGTAATTGAAGATATCTTGAATTATTATTCTTACTAGTCAGAATGTAATTGTGGATATCTTAAATTACCATTGTGGATAGTCAAAATGTAGTTTTGTCTAGTCAAAATGCAGTTTTAGATATCTGTGTAATTACAGATAGTCAGACAAATGGATTTTATGTTAAAACAGCCTGCCATATTCCCACATGGTTTACACATCGTTTTGTTTGTCACGTCAAAGGACAAATGTGTCCCTACATCGGCTCTTCTCTTTCTCCCTGCTGACATTGTTTACATCACTTAGTTCTATCAGAAGTAACGACAAATCACAGGCTAGTTTGTCCTTCCCGGGTTTAGAGCAAATTTGTGCTTTGATTGGATGGTTTCCTAACTTGTCCCGCCCTGTCACAAAATTAAATCAGTTCTGATTGGATGTCATCCCCGCCAAAGATTTTCGTCTCGTTTTCATTCGTTGATGAAAGTGTCAATTAATTTCGTCATTGTTTTTATCCTTCTAGGTAGTTTTTATTCAGTTATTCTCTCGTTATCATCATGAGAAAAAGAGTTGTCGACAAAAACCATGACGAAAATATTTAGTCAACGAAATTAACACTGGTCCTCATTCTGGTCTATATGTTTGAGTTCCGGAAATAAAGCTGTATTATTTAAGTTCAAGTCCATGTCTGGAGTGTCCTGCATATTGGGGTCCTCAATCCTGCCTTCCACAGCGTTCCATGACAATAAATGTAGAAGTCAACATTGCAGCCCTTTTTCATAATAGAAAACCCTTCAGCAGACACTTTCTGCAACATTATCTTGCCCTTATTTGGAGGCCTTGCCCTAAATTTTTTATCTAAATACTTTCAGTCACCCCTGGGTTAGTGAAGACATAATTACATATTCCATCAAAAATATGTTTTCAATATTAACAAGACTCATTAAACTAATCTAAATTAATAAATTAATCTCAACAATTTAAAGCATGGCCTAAGAGATTGATATTCCATGATTATGTTTAAGATTTCTACAAATACTTTTTGGTAATTTGCAATAATGGACTAAACAGCAGCAAGGAATAAATTTCATTGCAGTAAATGTACTTCTGAAAGTTTAAGTGTTAGATGTGCCAACACAGTGCAGAGCAGCTACATAAATGTTACTCCCACAGAGGCTGATTACTTTGTTAATAGTGTTACATCCTCGCTGTATATGACCCTGGATACTGTGGCTCCTCTAAAAAAGAAAGCTTCAAATCAGTGGTGTTTAACTCCCTGGTATAATTCTCAAATACACACCTTGAAGCAGATAACCCATAAGCTGGAGAGGTTGGTGTCACACAATTTTAGAAGACTTTCATTTGGTTTGGAAACATTTTTTGTTGCTCTATAAAAATAAGTAAATAAAATAAAAGCCACAGGACATCTTGCTGTTTATCGCTGAAAGAAGAAAACAAGAACAACCCCAGGTTTCTTTTCAGCACTGTAGCCAGGCTGACAAAGAGTCCGAGCTCTGTAGAACCAAGTAGTCCTTTCACTTTAACTAGTAGTGACTTAATAATTTTTTTTCACAAAATTTTAAGCATTAGAGAAAAAAAATATTCATAGCCATCCCAAAGACGTACCATTATGAACAACAACTTTTAAAATTGCTGGTATTTATTTAAAGTCTCTCTGATTGATCTTTCAGAGTTAACTTAGTAGTTAGTTCAGTAATAGTTAATTCCTCAAAACCATCAACATGTCTATTAGACTGCTCAAAAAAGTCCTACCACCACTCTTAATTATAATCAACTTTATCATGCAATTAAACCAATACTTTAAAAGCCTTTACATGACTCAACTGTCTTAGCTAATTATAGACCAATCTCCAATCTTCCATTAATTTAAAAAGTCTTGAAAGAGTAGTAGTCTGGAGAGGAATGGTTGATTTGAAGGATTTCAGTGAGGTTTCAGAATTCTTCAAAGTACAGAAACAGCAGCACTGAAGGTCACTAATGTGGTGGCAACCTCTCCTGGGTAAGGTGGTGACCTCGCTGCAAATTGCCACCTTACCATGGTGTTTGTGTATTTGTATGTCCAAGGGATCCCAGGGGCTATGATATTGAGGGACTTTTACCCCCTGGTAGGGTCTCCTAAGGCAAACTGGTCCTGGGTGAGGGGCGAGACAAAGATAAATTCAGACAACCCCTATGAACTGTAATTTCCTGCTTCTAAATTCAGACAAAATTGCGGTCATTGTTATTTTGTCCAATCTCGCTCTCTGCCCTCTTCTTTTTTTCCCTCTCCCCAACCGGTCATGGCAAAAGACTGCCCCTCCCTGAGCCTGGTTCTGCTGGAGGCTTTTTTCCCTGTTAAAAGGTTTTTTATTCCAGCTGTTACCAAGTGCTTGCTCATCTGATTGTTGGGGTTTTCTCTCTAAAATTGTAGGGTCTTTACCCTTCAGTATAAAGGGCCTTCAGGTGATAGTTGTTGTGATCTGGTACTATAGAAAAAAAATGAAATTATTATTATTATTATTATTATTATTATTAGTTATTGTGAAGGTAGTGTTAATTTTAATACTATGTAAAGTAAAAATACAGAGTTGTGTGACTATGTTTCAAATTTAGGTATTTCATTTATACACTCAGTGAAATAAATGGTTTAAACAGATCTCAAAAAACACAGAGAACAAATGGAGCATAGAGAATTACCACACAGGAACAAGTGAAAATTGTGAAAAAGGAAAATGACCAATTGCAGTGTAAATGCCAAAAAGTTTGCATTGATGCATACACCAGTAGGCCTGGCTCAGTTGTTGGCATGCTGGTGCCCCTTGTGAACATTTCTGAAAGATATACTGATGCGAAGAGAAAACTACATACAAACTTCATGAGCTGTCACTATATTGGTGTGTAACTCTATCAGGGACATGGAGAGTGAAGCAGAGACATTGAGTGATGGACAGTTCGATCTATAGTAACAAACTGTGACATGTCAATTTACCCATTCGCTGGGGAACAACAAAGCCAAAAAAGAAAAAAGTGAGAGAAAAAAAACTGGGTTTAGATAAGATTGTATACCTTACCAGCTATTTTTTCACGTCAGTATCAGCAGAGTCCACCTGAAACCAAAGCACACAGAAACACAGAATGTATAAGAAATAAGACAAGGAGTGTCACAGGATACATCTGATGAGAGCATAGGGACAAGCCCAGGTTGTGCGGTTTGGAGACAAAATTAGATATCCCTGGCTAGAAAGACACAAACCTCACATTAACTTGTCTGGACATTTGAAAGTTGGGGTCCATTCTGCCTATCTCATTGCCTTCAGGCAGCCTTTCCTCAAGCCAGTCCTATCTCTGTGCGTAATGTTCCAAACTCACCAGAACTCTCTTGTGTCCCTAAGGATTATCATGACTTGGAGCAGGTATTCAGCAAGGGCACAGCACTTTCTCTCCCTCCTCGCCAGCCCTACAGTTGCACCATAGACCACCTTAATGGTGCTCCTTCACCCACCAGCTGCTGAAACATCCTTCCTCAGTCAGAGAGGTACAACAGGGAGTATCTGGCTAAAGGTATAATTCAGCTATCCTCCTCCCCTGTGGGAGCTGGATTCTATTTTGTTGCTAAGAAAGATAAGACTCTCAGGCCCTCCATTGAAAATTGGGGCTTAAATCAGCTCACTATGAAGAACAAATTTATTGCCTCTCATTAGTTCTGATTTCGAACCCCATCCAGGGAGAAACTATATTCACCACGCTTGACCGCCACAATCCATGCCATATGGTAAGGATCTGGGAGGGGGATGAGTAGAAGATGTTTATTATGTTTAATATTTGAATATTAAGCTATGCCATGTGGCTTAACCAGTGCCCCAGCTGTATTCCAAGTCCTGCTTAATAGCATGCTCAGAGGTTTCTTGACAATATTCTGGTATCCTCCAGGAATCTCAAGGACCACAAAGTTCATGTTTGCTGGGTGGTACAAATGTTCCTGGAGATCAGTCTGTATGTAAAAGCGGAAAAATGTGAGTTTCATGCTTCCTCTGAAACCTTCCTGTGATATGTGCTCGAGTGTGGGCAGGTGAAGCCGGACCTGGAGAAGATCAAGGCTGTGGTGGAGTGGCTGACTTCCTCCACCTGAAAACAACTTCAGTGTCTCCTTGGCTTTGCCAATTTCTGCTGGTGCTTTGTCCAAAACTACAGTCAGGTAGCTACACCTCTCACGCAACTAACCTCCTCAAAGTACCATTCCCCTGGTCCCCAGAAGCTGATGCAGCCTTTGAACAACTGATTAGCTAGTTCATCTCAGCCTCCGTCCTCATCCAGCCAGACATGAAACTACAGTTCATTGCGGAAGTGGATGCTTCTGACTCCAGGGTCAGCTTGGTGGTCTCCCAGCATTTGGAAACAGAAGGTAAGCTTTCACCTTATATTGTCTTCTCCCAATATCTGACTCCTACCAAGCAGAATTATGACATTAAGTACCACGAGCTGCGGGCAGTAAAGCTAGTGCTGGAGGAGTGGCAGCAATGGTTGGAGGACATCCATTCACAGTTTGAACTGATGTCAAAAATCCTACAAACTGCTAAAATACTGAATTCCAGACGAGAATATTGGTCTTTGTTTTTTGGTTGTTTCAATATCTTTATTGCTAAGTCCATAGTAACAGTAGTTCACAATCTGCTTCTGGTCTGCTGCATCCTCTCTCAGTTCCTCATAGCTCTTGGTCCCATATACCCCTCAACCTTGTGACTGATTTGCCTCCCTCCAGTGGGAAGACTTCTTATTGAGATTCTTACCATTGTTGAGAGATTAGTGTCAAATTTCTGCACTGGTTTGATTCTTGTTTCAGAATCTCTAATGCCGCATTTCCACTAGTACCTACTCACTGTGACTCTACTCAACACAGTTTTTGTTCCTATTACAATTATGTTCTACCTTAATGTGGGTGGAGTTGATGTAGCAACACAGACAGAAGCCATTCTACATAATTTGTATGTGATTCAAATGCGGCCATTAGCTCGGAGACTGATACACTCACAACATGACTCACATCACCGATGCGCTTTACAGGAAGGGTCAGAGCAGACTCTACCTGCTGAGAAGGCTGAGGTCTTTTGGAGTGCAGGTGGCACTCCTGAAGACCTTCTATGACTCAGTAGTAGCATCAGCCATCTTCTATGCTGTAGTATGTTGGAGCAGCAGCTTATCTGCAGCTGAGAGGAAGCGGTTAGACAAGCTCATCAAGAAGGCCAGCTCTGTCCTAAGATGCCCTCTCGACCCAGTGCAGGTGGTGTGAGACAGAAGGACCCTGACCAAAATAACATCACTGATGGACAAGGTCTCCCACCCCATGCATGAAACTCTTACTGAACTGGAGAGCTCCTTCAGTGACAGACTGCTGCACCCTAAATGCACAAAGGAGCGTTACTGCAGATCCTTCCTCCCAGCAGCTGTAAGACTGTATAATCATCACTGCTCCCAACAAAAATAGAACGATTGTTCTGGCGGATGTTACCTCCCACCAACAGGAGGTGCTATTGTTTTGGTGTTCATTATGGTGTTCACTTGCATCATTCCTATAGCCAATAGGAATGATGCCAATGAGCCAGCAAGCAGGAAATGGACCTTAGATAGTCAGTCATGCTGGACAGGATGACAAGTGTTTGAAGTGTGCCTGAATCTGCATCCATCCATCTTTGTTGCTTTACGGAAAGCATTGTCTGTGAGTAATATTGTTGTTTAGCATATCTTCATGCAATATTGTTATTTTTGGTTTAGAAATGTTTAAGATGATAATAGTTAATGATGTTTACTCTGCCGGCGTGGTTACACAGTGATGCTGTGTGATTTTGGATTTGCATCTTTGCACCTTGGTTGCCCTTTGTAACTAATATGCGGCTACGATTTATTTGTAAATTTCTGCACTATGTTGAAAGAGTAGATTATGCAGTACCTATTCAAGTATTCATAGTATATGTACCTATTCATAGTATATGCTATGTGCAACTGGTGTTTCCATTTTCTTTATGTTCGAAATGTGTTTAAACATGCAACATTTGTACTGGAAGAGTCTGAAAACTGTTTTATTATTTGTTTCAGTTTCACTCTATCGCATTTGAAGGGAAACGTCTCAATAAAAGAAGACTATGCACCTGTCATTTGTCGAGGAGTTTATCTGTCTGCTTAGCTGCATTCAGGTTGAACAGTGAGAGCAGAACAGTGAAAAGAAATTTAATCCACCGCAACAAAATCTCAGAGGGATACGCACGCCAGCCACACCCAGGACCTGAACATGTCTCAGCCAGGAGATGATACCACGTCAGTCTGTACCCACGCATCAAGATCATCAAGGGGCTCTAATAAGTCATGGGCCAAGGCAGAGGCGGCACGAGCAAAAGCAACCTTTGCTCAGAAAGAAATTGAAATGAGAGTTAAGCAAGCACAACTCAAAGTGGAAGAAACACGTATTGAGGCCACTTTGGATGCGATTTATCAAGAACGCGATGCATAGGCAGCCCTCGCTGAAGCCAATTTATATGAGGCTGCAGCAAGTAGCCTCCCTCCTTGGGGAGTAGCAGGTGAGAGGGGTTCGATCTGGAGATAAGGTACGGTTCTGCACAGTGAGGACGGTAACTAATGAATTTGGATTATTGGATTTATTGAATGGTTTCCCAGTGAGACTGAAGGCTGTTGAAAAAAAACAAGCAGCCTGTTCCAAAACAACATCTGCATTATCAGAATTCGGCTCCCTAGCCGGCCTTGGCTGGCAATCATATCTCTCCAGAGCTATGCGTAACGGCCGCACTCCCCCTCAGCCCTCTCTGTGATTTGTGAAGCTGGATCTGGTGTACCAAGGCCGCTGATGAACTTCCATCACTATCAGCGAACTGTTTGGCTGGGAGCTGGCATCTGGGCTCCACAATGCCCCCACCCTCTCGTCTCCGTCTGCATCTCCTCCTGACCCTGACCCTACCCACCATACTGCTATCCCGGCTTTATATGTGCAATATGCTTTTTGCTGAGGTGTTTTTTGGAACCTCGTAAGGTGTTCTTTATGAACACAGTATGAGATGATTTTTTGAACCTAACTATCCCAATGTATCTCTTTCTGTCTCTCTGCTAAAGGTAGCGCCGTTGTGAAACGGTTGCATGACCTCAGACATCTGTCCCCCCTGTCTGTGTTATGTTTATGTTTGGATGGATGTTCTGTTAACTGCAATTTCCCCATTTGTGGGACTAATAAAGGCATTCTTGATTGATTCTTGATTCTTGAAGTGAGATTGAGAGAGGACACATAAGTGGAGATCTCTGTCAAGCATATGATAACTCACAATGTACCAGTGAGTATGTGAAAGATCAAATCTATAGGTTTAAAACAACTCCAAAAGAAGATGCAAAACCTCCTGACGTGCCAGCGTCTCCTACATATATTCAACCCAAGCTAGCGGGTGACACATCTGCCCCTAGTATCACACCCTATGTCTCCCTGCCTCAGAGCCATGGGAACCTTGGTGTCCCTCAGCTATCCCATGGCGTCAAAGTGCATCAACCACCACCATGCACTAAACCTGTGACTGTCTCACAAGAAAACTCAAACATGTCTGACCTCACAAGATTTCTAGCCAGACGTGAGTTGCTCACTGGGGGACTTACAAAGTGGCCTGGAAATCCTCCTTTGAAAATGTCACACAATGATTATACTTAACAGCCAGTGAGGAACTTGATCTGTTGAGTAAATGGTTAGGTGATGAATCCTCCCAACATGCAAAAAGCCTTCGAGCTGCGCACATCAATAACCCATCTTTTGCACTAGCTAAAGTGTGGGAGAGGTTGCAAGAGCGTTAAGGCTCTCCCAAAGCTTTGGAAAGTGTTCTCTTTGATAAGCTTGAATGTTTCCCCAGAATCACAAATAAGGACTCCCATCTACTATGTGCCTTAGGGGACCTTCTTTTGGAAATAGACTCTGCCAAGAGCGAAGGCTACATACTAGGATTACTTTACCTTGATACAGCACATGGAATCCATCCTATAGTTGATAAACTTCCATTCGGGCTGCAGGAAAAATGGATGACACATGGAACAAGGTACAAGCAAGAGCATCTTGTGTCATTCCCTCCTTTCTCTGTTGTTGCTGCCTTCATTAGAAACCAAGCCAGTATGAGAAATGACCCCAGCTTTAGGTCCACTGCTCCACAAACCAAGACCGCCAAAAGAGAAAGTTACCTGGGGAGGCGTGACAGAATAAAGATGTCTGTCTCTGTCAACAGGATGGAAGTGGTTAATTATGAGCAAAGGCAAAGTGCCCAAGAGAAAGTCTGGGATCCCAACAAAGAGTGCCCCATCCACAAAAAGCCTCATGCACTCAAAAAATGCCGAGCATTCCGAGAGAAGACTTTGGAAGAACGTAAAGCTTACCTGAAACAGAACCGGATACGTTTCTGATGCTGTGCCTCCGCCAGCCATCAGGCTAAGAACTGTAAGGCGGAAATTCACTGTGCAGAGTGTGGCAGTGACTCACATATCACCACTCTCCATGCCAGTCCCGCACCATGGAAAACACACACTGTTGAAGACCCCATCGCTGATAATGGCGGGGAGGGAGAGTCAACTTTACCCACAGCCACCTCCATATGCACGGAGGTGTGTGGAGATAAGCCTGAAGGGCAGCCATGAGCTAAGATCTGCCTCGTCCAAGTCTATCCACAAGGTCACCATGACAAGAAGCTGAGAACTTATGCAATTCTGGATGACCAAAGCAATAAGTCTCTTTATTCTCTGACACATTTGCCATTACCAAGAGCTCTTCTCCATACATTCTCAAGACTTGTGCAGGAGTTTGGGAGGTGACTGGGAGAAGAGCAACTCATTTTATCGTGGAATCACTCGATGGCCGATGCAGTCTTCCCCTGCCCACACTCATTGAATGTGACATGCTCCCTGACAGTCGTAACAAAATCCCAACCCCTGAGGCAGCTCTCTACCATTCTCACCTCAGAGACATTGCTGCAGAGATTCCAGCACTTGACCGCCAGGCAGACATTCAGCTACTAGGTAAAGACATCATTCAGGCCCACAAGGTGTTCGATCAGCGGAATGGGCATCTAAATGCTCCATTCGCGCAGAGGCTCACTCTGGGGTGGATTATAGTGGGAGACATTTGTCTTGACAGGGCACACAAACCTGCTCGGGTAAATGTTCTCAAGACAAACATCTTGGACAGTGGTCGACCAAGTTACCTCTTCCCATGTCAAAACAGCATTCAGGTGAAGGAAAACTTTAGCTGTCAAGGTCATCACAAGACCAACTACCCCAATTTTGGACAAAGAATTGGTCGAGAGGAGGCCAGTGTCATAAGAGAAACTGTTTTTTGAACAAACAAGTGCAGATGAAAAGCCTTCTTACTCAACTGAAGAGCAAGCCTTCCTGCAGATAATGGAGAAAAAATTCTACCAGGAAAAAACAAACAGTTGGGTGGCTCCACTGCCATTCCGGTCACCCAGACCACGCCTTCCCAACAACAAACAGCAAGCCATCCAACGCCTCACCTCAGTTTGTCGCACGCTGAAGAAGCGACCTGTAATGAAAAAACAGTTCGTGGACTTTATGCAAAATATATTTGATAACGGACATGCGGATCCGGCGCCATCACTGAATGAACAAGAGGAGTGCTGGTACCTACCTTTCTTTGGAGTTTATCACCCTTACAAGCCAGACCAGATAAGGGTGGTGTTTGACTCTAGTGAATGTCACCATGGACTCTCTCTGAATGATGTACTTCTTACAGGTCCCAATCTCAACAATACCCTGCTTGGCGTGCTGATGCGGTTCCATAAGGAATGAGTGATAGTCACTGCCGATATCAAACAGATGTTCCATTGTTTCTTAGTCCGAGAGGATCATAGGAACTTCCTCTGCTTCCTCTGGCACCAGAACAGAAACATGGAGGAACCTATAGCAGAGTACCGCATGAGAGTGCACGTGTTTGGCAACAGCCCATCACCTGCTGTGGCAATCTATGGGCTCAGGAAAGCATCCATCGATCATGAGGATAGTGACGCCTTGTCAAACGACATTTCTATGTCGATGATGGTCTTATCTCATTTCCATCTTGTAAAGAGGCGATTGCTGTTCTCAAGATGGCCCTGGCCACATCAAATTTGACATTACCCAAGTTTGCGTCCAACAGCATAAATGTGATGAAGGCGTTCCCCAAGGAGGACCTTGCAAAGAGACTAAATGACCTTGATCTTGGAACACACTTCCCATCCATCCAACGGAGTCTGGGTATAAGCTGGGATGTGGCCACAGATGAGTTTACCTTTCAAGTGTCTGGCATAGAGAAGCCATACACTCGCAGAGGAGTGTTGTCGACTATAAATAGTCTGTATAACCCCCTTGGGTTTGCAGCTCCAGTTGGAATCCGAGGCAGGGCTTTGTTGAGAGAGCTTACCACAGAGGCTTGTCAGTGGGATGACCCACTTCCCGAGAGGAAGCTCAAAGAATGGTCTGAGTGGAAAAACTCCCTCAAAGATCTATAAGTTATCAGAATTCTGTGGGAGTGGCGCAGTGGGTAGGTGTTCGCCTTGCAGCCGGAAGGTTGCAGGTTCGAGCCCCTGTCCCTGCGCTGCATTGTGTCCTTGGGCAAGACACTTAAACCACATTTCCTAACAGTAGTGCCGGTCTCTGGCTGCATGACCGCAGATGCTCGTCTCTGGATGAGTGATCTGGAAAGATCATTTCATTGTGTGCCTTGTGCGCACAGTGACAATGAGTTTAATCTAACATCTGATCTAACATCTAATCCCAAGAACGTATGCTTCCATCTCTCTCAGCAGTTCCACAAACAGGTAGCTATGTATTTTCTGTGATGCCTCCACTCAAGCCATTGCAGCCGTGGCCTATATCAAAGTCACAAATGCGGAAGGAAAGAGTGAACTTGGATTTGTCCTTGGCAAGGCCAAGCTTGCACCACTACCAGAGGTAACAGTTCCTAGGCTCGAGCTGTGCTCAGCTGCTCTGGCTGTGGAAATTGCAGATGTGCTTGTAGAAGAGATGGATGTTTAGTTCCATTCTGTGAAGTTCTTTTCTGATAGTAAAGTCGTCCTTGGATACATTCGCAATGAGTCAAGAAGATTTTACTACACAAACATGAACCCAGCTGACCAGGCTTCGAGGTCAATCCCTGCAAACACCTTGATGTCAAGCATGTGGCTTAAGGGGCCGGACTTCCTATTGAAGCCAGACAAGGATGGAGCTGATGTGGAATCATCCTTCAGCTTGGTCAATCCCGACTCTGACCCAGAAGTGACATCTTGTGCCACTCGACTTGTAGAGTCTCCCTTGGATCCAAAACGTTTTAAATCATTCTCATCCTGGAGATCTCTTCTAAGAACTATATCAATACTGATCCACATAGCTAACACCTTCAAGCGAGGAAACAGCATGAGCAGTTGTCGAGGCTGGCATACATGCAGAGGTCCTCGTCCAGAGGATCTTGCGAAGGCTAAGAACGTTATCATATGTAATCTTCAATTCAAGGCCTTTCCTGAAGTTTTTGCATGTATTCAAGCAGGCAAAGAGATCCCTAAACAGAGCCAGGTCAATAAGTTGTCTCCTTACCTGGATGATGCAGGTTGCCTCAGAGTTGGAGGCCGGTTGTCCCTAGCTGATCTTAAAAGTGATGAAAGACACCCACTCATTGTCCCTCGTCATCATCATGTAACAGTCCTCCTGGTGCACCATTATCACCTGCAAGTCCAACATCAAGGACGTCATTTCACTGAGGGTGCAGTAAGGTCGGCTGGGCTATGGGTCATTGGTGCAAAGCAATGTATCAGTGCAGTCATTCATGGTTGTGTGACCTGCCGCAAGCTACGTTCGAGAACAGAGACACAAAAAATGGCAGACCTACCAATGGACCATCTGAGGACAGATCCTCCATTCTCTTACGTTGAAGTGGATGTATTCGGGCCTTGGACAGTCACTTCCCATCGAACTCGAGGTGGCTGTGCCAACAGTAAATGATGGGCAGTCATTTTCAGTTGTATGAGCACCAGAGCCATACACACTGAGGTGATTGAGTCAATGGAGTCTTCAAGTTTCATCGACGCGCTACGGCGGTTCCTCTCCATCCACGGCCCCATCAAACAGTTGAGGTCTGACCGTGGGACCAATTTCCTAGGGGCATGCAAGGAGCTTGGTATTGATTCAAGACACTGCAACAATGAGGCTATACAGAGGTTCTTGGGCGACAATGGATGCACTTGGGTGTTCAACCCACCTCATGCCTCACACACGGGATGTAGCTGGGAACACATGATTGGCGTGACAAGGCATATACTTGACTCGATGCTTACAGGCATTACACCCAAGAAACTGACCCATGAGGTGTTAACCACCTTTTTAGCAGAGGCTTCAGCCATTGTCAATTCAAAACCACTGGTCCCAGTATCTACCAATCCAAGTGATCCGCTCATCCTGACACCAGCTACTCTTCTTACCCAAAAGGTTGGAGTTCCATCCACTCCTCCAGGTAATTTCAATGAAAGTGACCTGTACAAATGCCAGTGGAGGCGGGTACAACATCTTTCCTATGTATCCTGGCATCGTTGGAAGAACCAATACCTCTCTACCTTGCAAGGTCGAAGGAAATGGCACTCAGAAAGGCCTAATCTTCAAGAAGGGGACCTTGTGTTGATAAAGGACAGACAGGTCAAGCGGAGTCACTGGCCAATGGGGGTGGTGGTCAAAACCTTCCCTGGTCATGACGGGTAGGTGAAGAAAGTTGAAGTCAGGGTCGCCTCAGGAGGAATGTGCAAAACTTTCTTGAGACCCATAACTGACATTGTACTCCTCCTGCCAGACACTAACAACAAGGACTATGGAAAGACAATATGTTGTGACATCTTATTGATGTCAGGTGGGGAGTGTTCTGGCGGATGTTACCTCCGCCAACAGGAGGTGCTATTGTTTTGGTATTCGTTATATGTGTGTTGTAATAGCCAATAGGAATGATGCAAGTGAGCCAGCAAGCAGGAAATGGACCTTAGATAGTCAGTCATGCTGGACAGGATGACAAGTGTTTGAAGTGTGCCTGAATCTGCATCCATCCATCCTTGTTGCTTTACGGAAAGCATTGTCTGTGAGTAATATTGTTGTTTATCATATCTTCATGCAATATTATTATTTTTGGTTTAGAAATGTTTAAGATGATAATAGTTAATGATGTTTACTCTGACGGTGTGGTTACATAGTGATGCTGTGTGATTTTGGATTTGCATCTTTGCACCTTGGTTGCCCTTTGTAACTAATATGCGGCTACGATTTATTTGTACATTTCTGCACTATGTTGAAAGAGTAGATTACGCAGTACCTATTCAAGTATTCTGGTTTATATGCTATGTGCAACTGGTGTTTTCATTTTCTTTATGTTTGAAATGCATTTAAGCATGTAACATTTGTAGTGGAAAAATCTTAAAACTGTTTTATTATTTGTTTCAGTTTCACTCTGTCGCATTTGAAGGGAAACGTCTCAATCAAAGAAGACTATGCACCTGTCATTTGTCGAGGAGTTTATCTGTCTGCTTAGCTGCATTCAGGTTGAACAGTGAGAGCAGAACAACCAATAGTATGTATGGTATATATTGTATAGTATATTGTAGAGTATATATTGTATAGTAATACATAGTATATTGTTATTTCCTGTAGTTATAATCCTGTACAGTATATATTATTTTATTAGTAGTAGTAGTAGTATTGTTAGTCTTGTCCTGTTGTGTTTTGACATTTTTGCTGCTGTTACACCTAAATTTCCCCTTTGCGGGACAATAAAGGCTTTTTCTTCTTCTTCTTCTTTCTCATTTTTCATCTGCCACCAAGCACAGAAATATCTTCAAATAGTACCTGGTACCTGGTACCTGGACCTAATGGAAAACCCTACAAACCATGCTGAATCGAGTCGCGCTGAGTAGGTACTAGTCGAAATGCAGCTTACCTGCTGAGCAGAGGTTTTCCCAGCCTTCTGGGTGGAGCTGGACTTCCAAGCCTCAGCCTGACTACCTGCTTCTCATCAGCTTCACATAATGACCTGCATTTAAGAACCCAGTCTCCACCATATTGTCTGCCTCTTTTTTGTGGTAATCAGGTTCACCTTGTGGAAAATCTGTTTGGACCCCCTGGACTAATAGCTCTCTCCTCTCTCCCTGAATCTCCCCTCCGATGGTCAGACCAGCAACCTGGAGTCACCTCAGAATCTTCACTCCCTGTTGAAAATCTCTGTGTAGAATAAACACTTTTTGAGTCTCTTTGAGTCTTGCATTTGTGTTGAGAATCACAGCCTGTCCATAACGAAAAAGTTACTGCAGCTAATTTGCCAAATCATTTCTCAGTAATTAACTCATAAGTAACTTGTTTCTTTTTTATAATTTAATTCATTTTATAGGTTACTACTTTCACGCACTGCATTGCGAAATGTGACCCTTAGTTGTGTCAAGTGAGTTGAGATCTTGATTGCCCGCTAGCCTAAGCTTGGTGCTGAATGAACAATCATAATTCAAATTTATAGAACTGTTAGAGAATGAAGTATATGATTTACGATCAAATGATGTGTGTAAGTGTAACACAGAAGTGATCTGTATGCAACGTATTAAGGAAATTGTGCAATCATGAGCCAAGGGTAAAAAGAGGAACTTGAAACGGGTTGCCTAGAGACGAGTAAAAAGCAAAGTTGAAAACATGTTAAAAAATAACCCAGACATGTCCCTGAATAGAAAGAACCTAAAAGAATAGAAATGAAGTAATGTCTAAGTCAAACACCATAAAAGGATATCAGGAATGGGGTGATAATTGTCATGATGATATTTAGAAAATAGGTTGTGTCTTAAAAATGATATATAAAGAGGATGCACAGGAGAAACAGTTGAGAATTTCAGAAGTTCCTCCTTCGCACCAGAACTACACTGCAGAGAGGACATGCCCAAACCCATCCTGTGGATAACTAATTCGACTTTGAACTGATTCTGCGTGCCTTCTCCCTGTCAACAGTGAAGTTGGAGGTACCTTCGCGGTGGATTTCTATCTATTGGATTTCAAAAAGGATTCCTGCACTACAGTAAGGATTGTAAAGAGGACAGTTAACAGAAGGACAGAACATCTTCCTTTTGGACTTCTCCTTTCCCCCCGCGTCACTGAGGCAGTAACGGACAGAACTTTTGGGTGTGGTCGCTTCGGCCGAGTGACTCTCTCCAAAAACGATTTATGGACAAAATTGGACATTTCCAAGCTCCCTCTTCAACAACCCAGCTCATAAGTATTCCATTTTGATTGAGATATAGTAATTCTGAAAATTATGCTCTATGATTGATTGTGTTGATTCTGAGTTCTGAATTACATGAAGATTACTGAATTTTAAGGATTGATTAAGGATTGATTTGGAGCTCATTGCAAACTGCTTGAGCTGATACCTGCAAAATAAAATTGACTCTAAAAAGTCAGTATAGTTCTTTTGAGAATTATTTCCCCTATTAACGGTACATTTAAATCTCATGATAGTAAAACTCTTGGCAAAGTAGCTTAAACACCTAGTTCTATTTCGTCACACTAGTCTAGTATTCACTTAAAATTAAACTTATGTCCCTTGGGCTTTTTTGCCTAGCCTATAAACTTTGACCTGGCACGTACCAAGTGCACGGATCAATAAGGGGTGAGCCACTACAACTAGTGGGACTGTGCTTCGGGGTGAGCTGTGCAAGCCTTCCTGACTGCCGGCATCAGGGTGCAGAGGAAGCAGGGCAGACGCTAGAATTAATAGTGGTTAGAAGCCAGGAGAGTCACCCTGCCACAGCTTTAAGTAGTGCCACCTGGTATCAGTTGGGGGTAACACTCTGCTGACGTGTGCGGCCAGGACCCAATGAAACGGAGAAGCTGTCACAGATATACCTGTGGGATCTAACAGTTGTATCCACACACTTGTTGGACATCATTTTGTAGCAGACTGTTGGTTGCTAGCAAACATTCCAGGCTTCTCCGGGCTATTGCTGCTGTCACTAGTAGTTGCTTCATTCACTTGCATTGCCAATGGGTTTTTTTGTTTTTTGACTTGAAGTCACCGACTTTCTATGGTTTCTGGTCCCCAAGGTCTTGTGAATCTGTGGATACAGCTTTATGGTTCCTCACCTGCCAAATCAAACTTTAACTCCTAAATAGTGTTATATAGTGACACCCTTAGTTGTGCTTAGCTGTGTATAGATGCACAGCAAATATAGTAGCAGTGCATGGAATGCATTATGTCATCATAAAAATATTTTAAGTGATTGAAATTCAGAACAATTCTATCTATCAGTTTGTGGCATTTTGATTTAAAGTTCTTGATTATTCTTGAAATAAAACTAGTATGTTTCATGCTTGAGCTGGAAAACATCAAGCAAAATTGTACCTGGAGAAATGTTCTGCCTTGGTCTTATGGAAGCTGCAATAAATAATGGAATTTACATAACTGTAAACAATATCAGCAAAGACCTGAACAAAAGAACCAATCAGGTCTGCATTGTGAAACTGTCTCTATTCAGCTCAGCACAGTATGAGGGAAATCACTACACATAAATTACATATCCAATCAAGGCAATTAGCAATTTGCCTTTTAATGAGCATTTAAGTGTACAATTACATCAACAATACACTAACGACACGTTGCTAATAACTGTGTGGATTCTCATCGAATAAGGGCTTTGGTTGCTAAGGGAACTTGGTTGGCTAGTTTTTGTTTAGTTTGTTGGTTCCCTGGAATTGATGAACGTATAATTTTTTGAGTGCCATGCATAACTGTATTGATCTATCATGACTCAAACACAATAACTGTTTAAGGTTACCATCAATGAGTACAAAATAATTGTGTTATTTATTTATGTTCTATCAATGTGCCAAAGAGGACAAAACTCAAAACACGCATACATACTGTGTATACACAAGAAAATACATTTCTCACTTATCCAAATACCAGCAGATACACATAACAGTCACTGCTTGCCAGACATAAATTAAATGAAACTAATCCTGAATAAACAGCAGGAATAACTGCAGCCCAACATAAGTAATACAGTGCTCAATAACTGAACTGTCCGTGAAGCAGCTGAGTGCTGTTTGCTCTGTGAATGATGTCTTTCTGTGGGCTGTTTCTGACCCTTTTGCCGTGCATACATACAGCTATTTAAGACAGAAATAATTGCAGAAACACACTCAGTACAAGATGAGATGTACAATCAATAGCTAAATGTCACTTAAAAAATCAACTAATATTACATGTCATGTTACAAAAGAAAAACAAAAAACAAAACTAAAAGGCTCACTGGCATCATGTTTTAATTTACTGCTTAACTCCTTAGCATCACTTTTTTCAATGTAATAATATTGGGCATTTTTCAATAATGCCAGGACTGTTTCATATGCAACTGTACAAAAAAGGCTGATAGTGTGGATATATCTAAATGTGAGTGAGGTTATATGAACATCCAGTATGCAGTGTAATGTTTGTATGGGCAGGCCTGGAAGAGTTTCAGTTTATATTTGTGATTACACATAGATAAATAACAACACTAACATAGCAAGTTAATGTATTTCTAAAGCAAAAGAGAAAAAAAGCACCAAAATTCATAAAATTCGACGCAAAATTCAAAAAATGGCCCGGACAGAATTACTGGCACTCTCAACTTAATATTTGGTGGCACACCTTTTGGAAAAAATAACTGAAATCAATCACTTCCTATAACCATCAACAAGCTTCTTCCACCTCTCACGTGGAATTTTGGACCACTCTTCTTCTGCAAACTGCTCCAGGTCTCTGATATTTGAAGGGTGCCTTCTCCCAACAGCAATTTTAAGATCCCTCCACAGGTGTTCAGTGGGATTTAGATCCGGACTCGCTGGTCACTTCAGAACTCTGCAGCACTTTGTTTTCATCCATTTCTTTGTCATTTCTGAAGGATGTCTGGGGTCATTGTCCTGATGGAAGACCCATGACCTTGGACACAAACCCAGACTCTGGGCCCTACATTGCAACCCAAAATCCTTTGGTAATCTTCATATTTCATGCCTTACACACAGTCAAGGAATCCAGTGCCAGAGGCAGCAAAACAACCCCAAAACATCTTTGGACCTCGACCATATTTGACTGCAGGTACTGAATTCTTTTCTTTGCAGGCCTCGTTCTGTTTACAGTAGAATGACGTGCTTTACCAAAAAGCTCTATCTTGGGCTCATCTGTCCACAAGACATTTTCCCAGAAGGATTTTGGCTTACTCGCGTACATTTTGCCAAATTTCAGTCTAGCTTTTTTATGTCTCTGTGTCAGCAGTGGGGTCCTCCTGGGTCTCCTGCCACAGCTTTTCCTTTCATTCAAATGTCAGTGGATAGTTGGCACTGACACTGATGCACCCTGAGCCTGCAGGACAGCTTGAAGTTCTTTAGAACTTGATTGGAGCTGCTTATCCACCATCCGGACTATCCTGCACTGCAACCTTTCATCAGTTTCTCTCTTCCGTCCACTTCCAGGGAGATTAGCTATAGTGCCATGGGCTGTAAACTTCTTGATTACGTTGCACCCCATGGACAAAGGAACATCAAGATGGACTTGTAACCTTGAGATTGTTATATTTTTTGATATTGTTTTATATATATATATATATATATATATATATATATATATATATATATATATACACACACACACACACACACACATTTTTTGTCATAGTGCTGGTAAGAATTTAAATCTACTTTCACCCCTGGTTTTGACTCACCGTTCTGTCACTGAATTCTGGTCATTCAACCAAGGCTTCAAATGTGGGTCGGACAACTTGCGTTTGTCTTCGTTCTCTAACATCTCTGCTCTGTCTCACAATCAATCCAGTCTGTTAAAACTGGTATAAACTAGATTTTTGGTGGGTGCAAATCCTGATGATATTAAGTTTGAATTCAAACACATAATTACAATAAGAGAGCCCATTAAAAAATACAGTCTACTCAGAATAGATAATTAATGTAGCAAAATGACAGCTGTTTAAGTAATATTATTTCAGTAGGAGCTGTTGATTGGACTTAAAAACACAAGGACAATAAAAAAGGACATGAAACAGTTCAGCTTACTCAGAATTAACAAGTAATGCTCACATATTGGGCAATTTTCAGTAATATGAACTCAATATCAAGTGTGACCACCTCTGTTAAGACTACAAAGCCAAACATGCTGTCGGGGACACAACAGATTCAGATGTCCCGCTATTCATGGACTGTAATAAACCTATGCTGGCTGTTGAGCGCAGCTTCGTTATGCTGTGCTGCTCTTCATTTCCATTAGCCATCTTTCTTTTATCACTGATGACATAATAATTAACTAAGGTGTGACACTGCCCACTGATTTTAATTGGAGCTGAGTTGAAGACCACAGTTGCAGCATCTGGTCAGCAGAAGTTTTGTTTTACAATGAACATACGGAGTGCAGGGCGTGCTTTTCATGGTCTTCTAAAAGCACACTGCCTCACACCAGCTGTTTTGTCAAAAGTCACTTGTGTGGCTGCCACAAAAATGGCCAATGGCCACAAAAATACTTTGACTATTCAAAGTGTATTTGAACATGATAAGACAGATTTGATGGAGCTCTGGGTAATAATGTCACTCTAAAAATGTGGTTTCTAAACTAGCAATTGACTAAAATCCTGACTGAGCTTGCTGTAACGAGCAAAGCAAAAAGGAAATCATGATAAATAAATAGTTGCCTCTGCTGTACAATACATGCTGAAACGATCCACTACTGTGTGACCTGGAAAAGATGCAAGCTTGGGTTGTGTGGACATTACTATGTAATAAAATAATTCTAGTTTTTTATGCACATTTCAACTAAATAAATGTGCAGCAAATGTAAATATACTAAAGTAAGGAGTTTTGGGACTTTTAAAAGGTCTGCAAAGGTACATATATCAGTGTTTGTAAAATGAAATGAAGAGATGGGCAATAATTTGACTTTCCTGGGAAATCACATTACTACTACTGTGATTTTATCAATACCAGGCACAAACATCAAAAGTCTGGTCCTATTTAGCAAAATTTAAACAGACTCTTCCAATTTTTGAAGAACAAGAACAAAAACAAAATCCATCCATCCATCCATTCGCTTCCGCACATCCTGTTAAGGGTCGCGGGGGGGCTGGAGCCTATCCCAGCTGTCACAGGGCGAGAGGCAGGGTACACCCTGAACAGGTCGCCAGCCTGTTGCAGGGCCCAAAAACAAAATCAATAAACATAAACAAACAAACAAAATCAACATCTGATCGACCGGTGACCGCACCGAGCCCTCTGGCCAAATTCCTCTTTTCAGTTATGTTATTACTAACAACTCAACAAGTACTGCTGAACTTCATTATTTGAAAACATAGTGCATTAAAGATGTCATGCTGTCACACACAAGATCACTGGATCTATTCAGCCCCTGAGCAGCTGGTACAAACTTAGCAGGTAAGTCAGAGGAAAGTGGATTTCTATTCTCACACAAACTGCCAACGGAAGAACAGAGCAAGTAATGATACAAAGAACTGGTTGAGATCATTCTCGTCACTCTCTGTGTATACTGGATAAAGACTGGGACAAAGGGTAACCAGCTTGTGTGTGTATGTGTTCATCCAAAAAGTAAATGTGAAAAAGAAAGACGGTGGTGATTAACACCCAACAATAGGATTCTTCACATTTAGTTCTAAAGTTTCTGGCCATTTCATTGGTCTTTATGGTCCTACAGGAACCAACTCCTGGCAGCTAAAGCCATTTGATTGGCTTTTATGTTCCTTTAGGGTCAACCACAGGGGCCCAAGACAGGAGAAAAGTGAATTTGGGGGTAAACAGGCAAGCTTTAGAAATTCAATCAAAGTCTGAAAAGTACTCTAAGGAAGAACATAAAGTAAAGAAAAGACTGTTTTATGATTCATGCTGTTGTGTCATAAAGAACAAGGAAAAGGGCCAATTCAACCTCAAAACTCCCATTAAGTTTTTTACTGTTCTCATCTTCACTTGTGTCAACAAATGACCCATAAAACACACATTAACAGGTCAGATTTTTAACTGATTTAACTCTGAGGCAATGAAGTGTCAGTACTTAGAGACACGTGTTCCTCAGCGCAATAGTCATTCTATTGAGTAATCTATGCAGAGCAGGGAAAGTTATGTGCACTGGTCTACAGAAATGCAGAATGGCCTGGACTTTACATACAAGAGAGTCTGCTCAACCTCACAAACACAAATGGTCCTGTTTTTATCTATTACAGAAATTAGTCGTTGCTGGTCATGCAGGCTGTCCACAGTGCCTACCTGTCCCAGAATTTATAACATGTGGATGAGTGTTTTCAACTGGCTGTTGCTGAATCTCCTTCAACACTGTCATAGTCTGTCACAGGTTTTGTGTTGTTGTGGAGGCTTTAATGAGTCCAGGATGGGTAGAGCAGGTGGAGCCCAGACCTCCTGTGCTTTAGCCAGACCACCTGCAACTCACCAGCCAGTTTCCACCAGATTGTCTTCCTCCTTAGTGTGGCAGTCAGGCTCTTCTGTTATTCCTGTCAACTTGCCGACTCCCTGTGTTAACTCCTGTGTCTCCCTATTTCCAGTGTAATCCTCCTTGTCTGAAGTGTGGAATTCTTCCCAGAGTTACCTACCTGTTTCCACTTCACCAGCAAGTCTTCTCTGGAACACTTACCTCACCTGCCTGCTCACCCTGTGACAACCTCTGTACTTGCAATAAGACTAGCTAGTGGCTCTCCCCTCGGAGAATTCCCTCAAGTGCTCCAAGTAAGCAACAGAATCCACACTCACGTTCTCTCATTGGCAATTCACTGTGGAACCTGCTCACCTGGATGAACTTGGACTAATCACTCTCTCCTCTCTCTCAGGGAAGGTCCTCCCATGGTCAGACCTGTTGCCTTAAGCTTCCCCCGTGTCTACCTTCATAATTGCAATTTCAAGCCTTCATAACTGCTAATGCTGTTTATATTGAGTTTGCATTTGAGTCCTCCATTAGCTATTGACCGGCGTCAAACACAAACATCTTACTAGGTGAGCCTACTGATAATGTTACTTTGTGTGGTACAAGATTCAAACAAAGTAATCACTGCATGAACCATGAAAATACACAACAATAAAGCAGTAGGCCAAATAGTAAGCATGTCCCATTAGATCTGCTTTGAGTCTTCCATCTTCCATTAAGAATGAAGCTAATAATTATTAAGAAATCCCTCAGCATAGATCAATATTATATATGACACTAATGCAATGTATCATTGCTGGTACATGGCATGTAATGCATTACATATAACCCTTCTTCATCATCTTCATTGCACAAGACAACAAAAAAGTCCCTTTGTATGTATGTCAGACTGTGCGTACATACACATGTGTGTGTATGCATTTGCATTAACAGAAAAAATGGGAATTTTTTGGGAATTAAATGGAAAGAACTAATTATTAATACATCGAGAATGTCTGCAAGTCAGAATGTACTGGTACTTTTAAGTCACTGAGATATGGTCTGACAACAGCATATATCATGGCTGTTTTTATGACACAAGCTGTCAAAAAAAACAAGAAAGAAGAAGAGGAAGAGGATGGTATGAGACAGCATAAGGAGAAGCAGGGGAGACTAAAATGAGGTGGCCACTTGATATGTTGTATAAAGATATATACGCTAATTCAAAATTATTGGAACAGTGAGACCAATCACTTTGTTTTTGCTGTAGACTAAAATCATTGGGTTTGACACAAAAAAATCAATATGAGGCAAAAGATCAACATTTAAACTTTTCTTTCTAGATATTTACATCTTGATCTTATTCACAGTTCAAAAGAGAGCACCTTTTGTATGAACACACCCATTTTTCTTGTGAGCAAAATATTGGAACATACAGTGGCTTGCAAAAGTATTCATACCCCTTGAACTTTTCCATATTTTGTCACATTAAAACCACAAACATAAATATATTTCACTGGAATTTAATGTGAAAGACCAACACAAAGTGGTTACAATTGTGAAGTGGAAAGAAAATTATACATGATTCAAAACATTTTTTACAAATAAAAAACTGAAAAGTGTGGTGTGCAAAAGTATTGAGCCCCCCTGAGGCAATACTTTGTGGAACCACCTTTTGCTGCAGTTACAGCTGCAGGTCTTTTAGGGTATGTCTCCACCAGCTTTGCACATCTAGTGACTGAAATTTTTGCCCATTCTTCTTTGCAAAACAGCTCAAGCTCAGTCAGATTAGATGGAGAGCGTTTGTGAACAGCAGTTTTCAGATCTTGCCACACATTCTGGATTGGGTTTAGGTCTGGACTTTGACTGGGCCGTTCTAACACATTAATATGTTTGGTTTGAAACCGTTCCATTGTAGCCCTGGCTTTATGTTTAGGGTCGTTGTCCTGCTGGAAGGTGAACCTCCGCCCCAGTCTCAAGTCTTTTGCAGACTCCAACAGGTTTTCTTCCTGTATTTGGCTCCATCCATCTTCCATCAACTCTGACCAACTTCCCTGTCCCTGCTGAAGAGAAGCAGCCCCAGAGCATGATGCTGCCACCACCATATTTGACAGTGGGGATGGTGTGTTCAGAGTGATGTGCAGTGTTAATTCTCCGCCACACATAGTGTTTTGCATTTTGGCCAAAAAGTTCAATTTTGGTCTCATCTGACCAAAGCACCTTGTTCCACATGTTTGCTGTGTCTCCAACATGGCTTCTGGCAAACTGCAAATGGGACTTTTTATGGTTTTCTTTAACAATGACTTTCTTCTTGCCACTCTTCCATAAAGACCACATTTGTGCCGTGCACGACTAATAGTTGTCCTGTGGACAGATTCCCCCACCTGAGCTGTGGATCTCTGCATTTGGTCCAGAGTCACCATGGGCCTCTTGGCTGCATCTCTGATCAGTGCTCTACTTGTTGGGCCTGTAAGTTTAGGTGGACGGCCTTGTCTTGGTAGGTTTACAGTTGTGCCGTACTCTTTCCATTTCTGGATAATGGATTGAACAGCGCTCCGTGAGATGTTCAAAGCTTAGGAAATCTTTTTATAGCCTAAGCCTGCTTTAAACTTCTCCACAACCTTCTTCCTGACCTGTCTGCTGTGTTCTTTGGACTTCATGATGCTGTTTACTCCCCAATATTCTTTTAACCAACCTCTGAGATCGTCACGGAGCGGCTGTATTAGTACTGAGATTAGATTACACACAGGTGGACTCTTTGTAGTCATTAGCAGTCATCAGGCAACTTCTGAATGCAACTGGTTGCACTCAGAGAAAAGGGGGCTCAATACTTTTGCACACCGCATTTTTCAGTTTTTTATTTGTAAAAAATGTTTTGGATCATGTATAATTTTCTTTCCACTTCACAATTGTAACCACTTTGTGTTGGTCTTTGACATTAAATTCCAGTGAAATATATTTATGTTTGTGGTTGTAATGTGACAAAATATGGAAAAGTTCAAGGGGTATGAATACTTTTGCAAGCCACTGTATGGCTGACAGTGCCCAGGTGTGTCCTGTTATATTGATTATTCAAACAATAAATAACTGAATAACTGTACCATACCTGAATGTTTAAGTTCAGCTTTCAGATTTGGGTTATGCCTATGCAGACTGTACATTTACAGTTAGAGGAATAACCAACATCAGAGAGCTGTCTATGGGTGAAAAACAAGCAATTGTGAAGCTGAGAGAAGATGGAAAATCAATCAGAGCCATTGCACAAACATTTGCAATATCCAGCACAACCACGTGGAATGTCCTGAAGAAGTACTAAGTGTACTAAGTAACAGATATTGAACAGGTAGACCAAGGAAAACAACAGCAACCCTCCTGAACCTTTTCCCACATGGTAGCAGGGAGAACAGGCTGTGAGATGAGTGGTAAGGGTCTTTTAGAATATGTGACACTATACGGATGCAGCGCTCACTGTAGATGTCCGGCAGCGAGGGGAGGGGGGCACCTATAATCCTTCTGGCCATCGTCACCAACCTATTCAGCTGATGTTTCTAGTAGTTCCTAGAGCTGCCAAACCAGGAGGTGAGGCTGTATGTCATAATACTCTCAATGGTGCTCCTGTAGAAGGTGGCCAAGTGGAAGGTGGAGAGCCCTGCCTTCCTGAGTCTCCTAAGTGGGTGTATCTGCTGTTGGACCTTCTTGATGATGGCTGCCAGGTGGACTCAGAGAAACTTCCCTCTCCACAGCAGCCACATTGATTTTTGAAGGACTGTAGGCCTGTCTGCCAGGTTTTCTGAAATCCATCATCATCTCCTTTGTTTTTTTTCTATGTTAAGTAATAAGTTGTCAGACCTGCACCACATCAATTGCTCCACCTCCAGTCTGTATGTGGCCTCATCGTTGTTCTTAATGAGGCCCATCACAGTTGTGCCATCTTCATACTTAATGATGGCTGGTGGCACGGGTGGAGGTGCATTCATGGGTAAGCAGGCTGAACAGGAGGGGGCTAAGGATGCAGGCCTTAGGGGACCCTGTATTCACCATGATTCACCTGTCAAGATGGCGGCGCGCATAGTCGCAGCGGCTCAGTGCTCTCCTTTTCGGTGCTCTGTGAAATTGTGTATGTTGTTATGTGTGCTTCAACTGTGGCTCAACACATCACCATTATGTCGGGCGGACATTATAACATACAGACGGCACGAACTCCTACATATAGGAGCACAAAGTGAGCAGGCGGTTATGGCTGACTTCCTCCACTCTCACAACATCCCGGTGGACATCGCCAGACCACCTGGCTCTTTGTGGTTCATCATCCCTGTGAGGGGGGGTCGCAGACGGAGACGGCGCAGAGAAAGGAGGCAGAAAAGAGGCGGCAGAGCTGGCGTTTTGGAGAGGCTACGTAAACGGCCTCATAGACCTCCGTTACCCAGTGTTTTCCTCGCCAATGTAAGATCACTCCCGAATAAAATGGATGAGTTGAGACTGCTGGTGGCTACAAACAGGACCGTGAAGGACTGCTGCGTTTTGCTCTTCACTGAGACCTGGCTTCATTCATCCATTCCTGATGCAGCCATCGAGCTAGCCGGCAGGACAACGCACCGGCATGACAGAATGCGGACCTCCGGTAAGAGCAGAGGAGGGGGTGTGTGCTTGTATGTAAACAACAGCTGGTGTACAGACAGTATGACTGTGAACAGCCACTGCTCTCCGGACCTGGAGTACATGACTGTTAAATGCAGGCCCATCTATCTGCCCCGTGAGTTTACAGCTGTTTTGATCACTGTTGTTTATCTTCCCCCTGATGCTAATGCTAACTCGGCTGTTAGTCTCTTACATGACACGGTTTGCAGTCAACAGAGCAGATATCCTGAGGCTGTACACATCATTGCAGGAGACTTTAACCATGTCGATTTAAAGACTGTTCTACCCAAGTTCCATCAGCATGTTAAATGCCCTACAAGAGGGAACAACACACTGGATAAAGTCTACTCTAACATCAAGCTGGGTTTCAGGGCTGTGCCACTGCCACATCTGGGCCAGTCAGACCATCTGTCCCTGCTTATGATTCCAGCATACACCCCCCTCAGCAAAACTGCTCTTTCTACATCTAAGACTGTTCAGACCTGGCCTGAAGGTGCCTCTCAACAGCTGCAGGACTGCTTTGAAACAACTGACTGGGACGTATTCAAGCACCAGGACCTGGAGCAGTATACCTCGGCTGTTCTGGACTACATCAAGTTCTGCACCGACACTGTAACTGTGGACAAGAATATCCGGGTTTTTCCAAATAGAAAGCCATGGATGAATGGAAAGGTGCAGAGCTTACTCAGAGAAAGGAACATCGCCTTCAGAGCTGGTGATGGGGCGCTTTACAGCGCTGCCAGAGCCAACCTGAAGAGGGGCATCAGGGAGGCCAAGGCTGTGTATAAGAGGAGGATTGAGGACTGTTTCCAGAGCCACGACTTCAGGCAGGTGTGGCAAGGGGTTCGGCATATTTTGAACTACAAACCCAGCCTGTTAGTTGATCAGCGTAACATCAATCTGGCAGAGGAGCTGAACAGCTTCTTTGCACGCTTTGAGGTACAGCAACCAGAGACAGCCATCCAACATCCCTCAGCAGGCAGCAGCAGCATCCTCAGGCTGCAAGAGCAAGAGGTGAGGCGTATGCTGGAAACTGTGAACCCCAGGAAAGCTGTGGGGCCCGATGGTGTCTCTGGACGGATACTGAAGGTCTGTGCGGCTCAGCTGGCTGGTATTTTTACCAGCATTTTTAACCAGTCCCTGAGCCAGGCTGCTGTCCCTTCCTGCCTGAAGTCCTCCATTATCGTCCCCATCCCCAAGAAGAACACTATCAGAGGTTTGAATGACTACAGGCCAGTAGCACTAACACCAATTGTTATGAAGTGCTTTGAAAAGCTTGTCCGGGCTCACGTCATCTCCAGTCTCTCTCCCAGACTAGACCCCCACCAGTTTGCCTACAGAGCCAACCGGTCCACAGAGGACGCCATTGCCACGGCCCTCCACTCTGCCTTCTCTCACCTGGAGCAGGGGGGGAACTACGCTCGGCTGCTCTTTGTGGACTTCAGCTCGGCGTTTAACACCATCCTTCCTGGCAGACTGGTGACTAAACTGTCAGATCTGGGGATACCATGCTCCACCTGTCTTTGGATCAAGGACTTCCTGACAGACCGTTCCCAGAGGGTAAGAGTAGGTCCCCACCTCTCTTCAGCCATCAGCCTCAGCACCGGCTCTCCACAGGGCTGTGTGCTGAGTCCCCTACTCTTCACCCTCTACACACATGGCTGCACCTCCATACATGCCAGTAACTGCATCATTAAGTTTGCGGATGACACCACTGTGGGGGGCTCATATCAGGCGGGGATGAGTCAGCATACCGGGACGAGGTGCAGCGGCTGTCAAGGTGGTGCAGTGAGAATAACTTGATCCTGAACACCACTAAGACAAAGGAGATGGTAGTAGACTTTAGGAGGACAACACATGTCATTCAACCTCTGTTCATCGAGGGGGATGAAGTGGAGCTGGTTTCAGATTTTAGGTTCCTGGGAGTACATCTGCAGGATGATTTGACCTGGAGTATCAATACGACCAGCATTGTCAGGAAGGCCCAACAGAGACTGCATTTCCTGAGGGTTCTTAGGAGCAACTATCTGACCCAGAATCTGCTGGTGTCCTTCTACCGTTGCTGTGTAGAGAGCATCCTGACCTACTGCCTGTGCGTGTGGTTCAACAGCTGCACAGCAGCAGACAGGAAAACACTCCAGCGAATCATCAACACGGCTCAAAAGATCATAGGCTGTCCCCTGCCCTCCCTCCAGGAACTGTTCAATGCCCGCTGCCAGAGGAGGGCACAGAACATCCTCCAGGACCCCTCACACCCTGGACACTCCTTGTTTCAGCTACTGCCATCAGGCAGACGTTTCAGGACAATGAAGGCCAGAACAAACAGACTGAGGAACAGCTTTTATGCCAGGGCTATCATTGAACTGAACTCTGTGTGGTTTGGACAGTGATGTGGGGTGGTAGTGCTGACTGTGTGCGTGCGTTGGTGTGTATTGGGGCTAGATTCGTCTGTTAATTTACTATTGTGCACTGTATTTTAGTAATCATTTTTATCACTCATATTTTTATTATTTTATTATTTATTGTCTGAGGCACCTACAAAGGAATGCATTTTAAATTTCGTTGTGCAACTTCTGTGTACAATGACAATAAAGATTCTGATTCTGATTCTGATTGAGGTGGATGTTGTTTTTCCCACCCTGACTGTCTGCTGCCACTGCATCAGCAAGCTGAGGACCCAGTTGCAAATGCCGGTGTCCATGTCCAACAACCTCAGCTTCTCCACCAGTTGCTGAGGAATTGTGGTGTTAAACGCCAAACTGAAGTCAGTGAAGAGGACTCTGGCATAGGTGTCTTTATCCTCCAGGTGGGACAGGGTGAGATGGAGTGTGGTGGAGACGGCATCCTCAGTGGAACCGTTTACCTTCTAGGCAAACTGTGGAGTGTTTCACAGAATCCACCGTTCAGAGGACTTGACCTTGACCACCAATACTGCAACCTGCTTCAGGTTGGCAGGGAGGCAGGATTTTATGTGCTGCATGACTGATGAAGCACTTCATCAGCACTAGTGTGATTGCCACAGGTGGTAGTCAATTAGATTGGCTGGGTTGTGCTTTTATGGCATGAGGATGATGTTAACTCTATTGAGGTATACCACTGCCTGACTGACAGAGGTGTTGAAGATATTTAGTTGCTTGGCACACTAAATCAGGAACCGCCTGAGGGTCCTCCTAGCCAGTCTGTATGCCGCACACACTTCTGCACACATCCAGGGTTTGTCACTGTTTTGACACATAGCTGATGACTGATTCAGTGTATTCCTCTAGGTTAAGTCCCCTATCATTTGTGACAGCCTCCTTAAAGATGTCCCACTATGTTGTCTCAAAACACTCCTGCAGCATGGGAATAGCATCCTGACCAGACTGACTTTTCTAATGGGAGGTCTCTGTTGTTTCTCCCTGGGTCTGTATATGGGGGTGAGAGGGCCTGCTAGATGGTCAGAGTTGCCAGCATGAGGGAGTGAGGTGGCTTTGAGTCTCTAAGATTCATGTACGCCATGTCTAGAGACTTGATCTCTCTTGTTGCAAAGTCCGCATGTTGATAGAATTTTGGCAGGACAGATTTGAGACCTGCCTAATTAAAATCCACTGCTATTATGAAAAAGGCATCTGGATGAGCTGTGCACTGATGTTGTACAGCTCCTCCATCGCCTCATTCATATCGACCCTAGGCAGTACATACAGAGCCACAATGAGTACTGCTGTAATCTCTTGTGGCAGGTAGAAGGGACAACATCTCACTGTCAGCAGCTCTGTCTGGTATGCAGACATTTGAAACCACCTCTGCATCCAGACACCATGAACTGTTGGTATAAACCACCAGGCCTCCTCCTCTGCACCAGGTACTTAGTGCAACCACTCTGTCTGCTCTGTGCAGCATTAGCCCCTCTAGCTCCACTTAAGTGTCTGTGATTTTCCAGCAGAGCCAGGTCTCGGAAAAGATGAAAACACAACAATCTCTCATACCGTGTTGGGAGGCACTAGCCAGCCTGATGAAATCCTTTTTGCTGTCTAGTGAGTGGACATTAGCCAGGAGGACTGGTGGAACTGCCGGCTTTAGCCTGGCATGAACCCTAACATGGTTGCCATGTTTTTGCGTGCTTTCATAACGCCTCATGACACCTCCTCCTTGTTGTTGTCAAAGGCCACGACGTCTCAGAGCCTCGTCGGTGTAGTGGGCCCCATTTGTTCTACTAATGGAGCACTGTTGGCTGGAGTGATGTGTAGCAACATTTTGTGCTGCAGATATTCAATAAGGGCTGACGAGTGTAACCGTGTTTTGTACTTACACACTTAGCTTCACTCATCAGACAGTTTAAAACACTTCTAAGTTTACAGGAGAGGTTGCTGCTAGCACCAGTAGTCCTGCAATATTAAAAAAAAAAAAAAACAAGCTTCAGAAGTTTTATGGACTTTAGTTCATGATCCCAAACATACAAGCTCATCTGTGAAACACAGTGGAGGTAACATCATGACTTGAGCTTGCATGGCTTCTTCTGGGATGGGCTCATTAATATTCACTGATGATATCCACACATGATGGCAGCAGTACAATGACCTCAGAAGTCTACAGAAACATTTTGTCTGTCAATTAAAAGAAAAATGCAACCAAACTGATTGGGAGATCCATCATAATGAATATTCCAATATTTTTGCCCACAAGAAAAATGGGTGGGTTCAAAAAAAATTTGCTACGCTCTGAACTGTGTATCAGATCCAGATGTAAATATCTGGTAATAAAACCTGAGATGCTGATCTTTTTCTCTCATATTGATTTTCTGATGTCAAACTCAACTGTTTTCAGTCTACAGCAAAAATAAAGGGATATATGTATATACATATATATATATATAAATATTAGGGATGTTCTTGGCGACTAATTTAATAGTTGACTCAACAAAGAGAAAAATGAGACTAACTGAATAGTCTAAAACTAGGAAACCCTCAGATATCAAATTTAATTTTATGCCTGTTTAATGGACAATGTCAAAAAGTGTCTAAACACAAAGGCATTTGAAACTATTAATCACGTTCTTCTATAATGAATCACATTTTAAATGCTGCTTCACTGTTACACTGTTACACTCCGAACAACAAAGATTGAGTGATGTGAAATATATGAAAACACGTTACTGCAAACGATGTTCACGCATAATTGAGGATGAGAAATGAACATTGAAAAATGAATAAATAGCGATTGTGGTGCATGGTGCCGCACATCATGAATGATGCTCGTTGTTCTACAATTCATGACACACATCAAAACAAAACAATACAAACATCCGTCCATTTTCTTCCTCTTATCCGGGGCCGGGGCTGGGGCATCCTGAGCAGTGGAGCCCAGACCTCCCTCTCCCCCAGCCTTCTCCTCCAGCTTACCCCTGATTCAGACTTCAGTGCTGAGCCTTTGTAGAGCTACGATGTAACCTACGTGAGTGGCCGATGTTGTTGCCGGCGTTTATGCCTGTGCATGTGTTAATTACCTTTCAGTAGTGTCCTGCTGTTTTACATGCGTTAAAGGCCAAAAGAAACATAAAATGCTGGGATTTTTTTTTTTTCCCCTCGTGGGTCCTATTTTTTTTTTAAGTTGCAAACTCATTTGTCACTATAGTGTTTTTCACTTCTTTGGGGGAAGTATCCAGAAATGCAGGGAAGGAAGGGTGTTTCTCCAGAGGTGCGCTTCAAGTTACATTGTAAAACTTCAAAAATAACTAACAATATTAGACCTAATAAAAGTATCAGGCCAGGATTAACATAGTTAAGGTATTTTTCTATAATGATGTCAGGGCTGCAGCGCCATCTGGTGGCAGATGGCTGCATAACATTTAGGACAAACATTTACTAGCCCTGGGCATCAATTAAGATAATAATTAGGCTAACTGACTAGTACGCCTGGTACCGACTACTAATAACAGCGACGATTAGTCGTCTAATCGACCAGTTGCGTACATCCCTCTTATATATATCTGTGATTCTCAACCATCCATGGGGGCGTATCCCATTTTGGCCTCGGGACTTCCAGGTCACACTCAGCACAGATGTTCCTGTATACTATGCCAGCCACTTTGTTATGATGTTCCATGTATGCCCTGCCTGCTAGCATCTTGCGCCCTGCTGTTATGTGCTGGATTGTCTCAAGGGCATCTCTATACAGCCTGCACCTGGACTTTTGCCTGGTGTGGTAGACATCTTGTGCTCAGAGCTTGTTGCTGTGATGCCATGATTAGTACCTTTCAGCACAGCTTTGTCCAGCCATTGGTAGGATTTTTCAATATCAGCCACTTCCTCTATCTGCCGGTGGTACATGCCATGCAGGGACCTGTCCTTCCATCATTGCTGTTCTTGCTCCTCTTCTTTCTGTGGTTGTGTGTGTGTGTTTGTGTGTGTGTGTGTGTGTGTGTGTGTGTGTGTGTGTGTGTGTGCGTGTGTGTCTGTCTGTGTTAGCCATGTGACAAACTGGTGACCTGTCCAGGGTGTACCCTGCCTCTTGCCCCAGGGACAAGCCCCAGCCCCCCTCCCCGATGACTGATCTGGATAAGCAGAAGAAAATGGATGGATGTTATATGTGTCGGTGAATGTGTCTAATAACATTACAGACGGACAGGGCAGGGTACTTTCAGCTGCTCCCTTATTTCCCAGGGGGTTGCAACTGTGGATGGATGCAAGTGTTTGATTTGATACAGTCACTATTTCATCTACTGATGTGGAAATAGTCATGATCTACATATATTATCATTATAACTAATATAGAGTATAATAACATCAGTCATCAAAACTAAGGTTAGAAAAAACATACTAGCTGCATCACAGTGTGGCACCTGCACAGCATCTTGCCTCAGGACCTTCCAACGCATCGTGAGAGTAGCTGAGAAGATCATCGGTGCCTCTCTCTAACACCTACCTCACCCAAAAAGCCCTCTGTATAGCTGTGGACCCCCACCCACCAGTCACAGACCCTCTCCAGCCTGCTGCCATCAGGGAGGAGACTGCAGAGTCTCCAGGCCAGGATGAGCAGACTAAGGAACAGCTTTATACACCAGGCTGTCAGGGCATTGAACTCCCTCTGTGCTCTGCCTCCCACCCCTCACCCCCCCTCCTGCTGGACCCTACTCACATGAGCCCCTGATCCTGACCACCACCCCCATCCACCGCCACCAATACCAGCAAATTACTCAGGTACCCAGTATATAAGCTGGTTGCACATCATATCTCTGCACTACCACTTCAAAGACTTCAAAGATTGTGAAGTGTCTCTTGCCTCTCATTTTTTTATGTATTATTTTTATATTTATTTAAACTTATTTCTCAAATTTTAGTACTTTCTATATTCTTTTGCACTTTTATGTACACTGTACAAATTCAGATGTAGATGTATGTTCACACTGTTCCACCTCAGGTCTGAGAATAATGCAATTTCAATCCTCTGTATGTCCTGCACATATGTGGAAATGACAATAAAGAGACTATGACTGAACAGATTGTTAGGGCACGCACGCACGCACACACACACACACACACACACACACACACACACACACACACACACACACACACACACACACACACACACACACACACACACACACACACACACACACACATTTAAGGACACTGTAACATCTGAAGCCAACTTAGTATGTTTGTTTTTGGTTGTGTGTCTGTGCATATGTAGTCATACATCATTACCTGTGTTGGCAGGTGCGATGCAGAAGGGAATCTTACGCTGAAGCATTAGAGTCGTTCACACAGCAGCACACAGCACTGAGGGAAGATCAAACACACTGTTAAGGAATATGATAAGAAGAAGGCTCAATCTTCTACTGCAGCATTATTGATTTTCTGGAGTGCAAACACGTAAGCTGAGTATTTATTAAAATGAAACATTCTGCTCTAAAAATGTTAAAATAAACAGCACTTCATAAATACTGAATTCATTTACAAAAAAATCTGAGGTGTTATGTGCATATCACTGTTTGTCAGATACGCAAGTAAATCATTTTTTAACACAACCAACCATCCTGATTAAAAATGAATGTTTTATGTGATAAACTGATATGATAAATGTACTAATTTTTTATTGTATGTAACATAATCTGTAGTTAATTTCAATTAGTTTTGAGTGAGCACGTGTAATCACTGTCTCATTTTGGCTTTCATTTGAAGGATTGAAAAACTGAATACTCAGAAGTAACTTACTTCAGAGTATTCTTTTCTAAGAAATAGAGTAATTATACATGAGAAACCCAGAAGGTTTCATGAAACAGTTTGAGGCTTTAGAGTTTCCTGGCCCTAACTAGAACAGGAGGCCCAGAAGAACACAGAGTTTCTATTTTAAAAACAGGTCACTCAGAGTTCCTTGGCTGGCATCTTCATTAGGTGTTACACACAAATCACCGAATGCTGGCCCTTTAGGTAGTATTGGAAAGAACAACACCACCTTGACATGGTTGTGGTAAAGTGGGAGATTTATGGGAGAATTTATGGACCTTTTTGTACTGCGGAAGAAAAAGATCAACTTGACAAAGAATGTTATCCTTTAATTTGGAACATCCAGAACCAGTGGATGCTGCTTGATCAGAGCAGGTTCCCTTCTACAGCTTGACAATAACCCAAAGCCAAAACTTAAAACTATTAAAATTATTTAGCTGAATCAGCTGGTTTTCTGTCTAGTAGTATTTCCAGTACTACTGAGCTACTGTAGGATCAGTGCTCATCTAATCAATTGGATGAGATCCAACAAGTTAATCTAATCTAATCACTCCAACTAGTTGGAGGTGCTAAAAGGCTGTGATTGCTGCAAATATTTAGGGATAAATGTATTAAAATCTTGATTTACAACTATGCCATATTTCCTGTTTACTTTAAAACTAATTCAGTGAATAAATGTATTAGTTATATGAGAAAACTGGCATATACTAGGTGACCCCAAACTTCTGAAAAGTAGTCTATCAGCCAATATTAGCTGAAAAAAATAGCATTATATGTAACAGACTATGCTGAACTGAACAGTTTGCTTGTTTGTCTTTCTGTCTATATGCATTTTGCTACAAGCCCTCCCTTTTGTGCTGATGCTATAAGTTTTCCTCCTGCAGGACTCTGAAGGCAGGGAGGGGCTGTTTGGGTACACCTGTGTAAGCCTGGTCTAACCATTCTCTCTTGCTTCCTCCAAGGATCCTTTTTTCCACTTCTTGTGTTGTATTGATGCCACCACACTCATCCATGCACTCTCGACACTACTGAAATCTCTGACTCCACACACCTAATTATTATTAGCTCATAAGATATGAGCAGCCTTTGCTGCCTGTCTTGTCTGCCGTCTTTATCACTACCTACTGTATGATGGCTAACTGTGGCTTGCATCAAATTCAATGTACACAAGAGTTTATGTTGAACAAAAATGCATTTCTTGGCTGATTTTTTTGTATATCTACAATATACAATTCATATCTACAATAAATACTATCAGATTCAAAACTCCTACATATTGGTTGAATGTATGTTATAGTACAAAGTGGACCGTCTTTGTGCACTTTCAAAATGTATTCATGGTTACATATTAAAGACAACACATAAAATAAAAGGTAAAAAATGATTACTTGACAATATTGCTTTCCAGAACTTGAAAACTCCTGATACCAGGTAAAGCAACAACAGCAATGCCATTAATCCTGGTATTATTGTAATATTCCACAGTTAATAACAGCTAGGTTAATTTATCTGCATCAGAGATAAAGTTTTATTACAGTGTTTGATGAGGCTTTACTAAAGAGAATTACAACATGAAAAGCCACTAACAATCTTCACCATCTCACTGTGAATAACACAATGATTAAAATAAGTGACAGCTTTGAGATTCAAAGCAAATTAATAAAACTGAGGGGAAAATGCACAAACTATGTGCAATTTTCATTCAAGTTTGCAAGGTAGGATATTGCTTTTCATTTTTTTTCTAAACTGTGAATGCAGCAGCAGACTGGCATTTCATTTTAGGACTACATATACAGAACATAAAAAAAAAATCAATGAATAGCTGCATAATTGTAAAAGATATACTAAGCCAAGAATACTACTTTTACTACAGGGCTGTGTTAATGGCAGCTTAGAATATACACTTGCATCCGGTCAGGCCATGGTATAATGTAAACATTTTAATATTTATTTCTATTACTGAATCATTTGGTTTACTTACCAAATCATAAAATCCATATCCAATATGTTATAAAACTGATAAAAGTCACCCTCTAAGTCAGACAGATCACTGCCAAAAGCCACTTTTGTGCTTTATGTTATTTTCAGAAAATAGAAAATTTCAGTACAACACTGTTTAGAAGCTAATTGAAGGTTAAAAAGAATCATGTGTAATTATTCCACAGAGAACAAAGGAAATGAATTCAGCTGAATTTGAGCAATAAGTAAAATAACTAAGGCGTAGGTTTGAAGCCTGAAGAAAAAGACTCTGTATTGGCAATCAAGCTTTTGACCTTCATATGATAAACTTGTAGCAGCATAGGCTCCAAATAGTTAGTTAAACACTACGGCCCAGTTTCCCGTACAGGGATTATGTCTAATCCTGGACTAAATATTTTTTCCTATTGTGGTCTTCATTGACTTTTTCCTTTTAGTCTAGGACCATGCTTAATCCATGAACGGGAAACCGGCCAAACATCTGTAGTAAGAGAGGACTACTATGAACCTGGTCTTAGGCCTAAGCTTCAGGAAAAAAAATATATTGTCTATGGACATTTCTTTTTAATTCCCACCATTTTCTGTCTGTGAGACAAACTGTTTTTTCATCCAATTTGTCAACTTACAAATTTTGTCCTGTTAACACAGTTTCTTCAAGCTTTGGTATCAACCTCACCAAGAAGTTTTTTTGAGTGCACACTAATGTGAAAGCAATCAAACAAAAGCAACTGTATCTAGTCTGCTGTGTGTGTGTGTCCTTTGTGTACTCTTTTATGTAATTCTGTAAAGTGTCCTTGGGTGTTTGAAAGGCACTTACAAATAAAATGTATTATTATTATTATTATTAACCTCCTGAGACCTGAGCTCCTGTTTGCGATGCATTTTCAATTTCTTCTAGATATTTGTGATTAGATGGACCTGAAATGTATTTAAACTAAGCTTCCTCTTTCAACAGGAAGTATTTTGTTATATGGTTGTTACATACTTTTGTGAGAAAAAAAAAAGATGTCCTCAGATGTGGACACTGGGGTTATTTTATAACATAACACAACAAAAACAACATGACTTAACAAAGTATAAAATACTCTTGAGCACAATGAAGTATGAGGTGCAGCAAAGCCAAAATGTAATGTCCCCATATGTGGACGCAGGCTCTCAGGAGGTTAAATGTATTTTGAGTACACCAGTCCTTAAAAATTCCAGAGTGCACACAACACTACACATCTACTGTAAGACTATATGTGCAACTGCTGCCATGGCTTTAGGATTGGTCTCACTAAAAATGAACTGAAACCTTCATAGCATGTTTTGTTGCCAATCCTTTGACACAACATTTCCTTGATCATCAGTTATACCAACACTGGCAATATTGACCTTAACAAAAAAAAAATGTACCACAGAGAAATGTCACAGGAAGTTTTAAAAAGGATCACCCCATCTGGATATAATGTAGAAACTGAGTAGGAAAGAACTGCAGCCCTCTCAGAATGCCCCAAAATGTTCATACCCACAGGGTCAAATAGTGTCATTAATCAAAACTGGTGTCTCAGAAAGACTCGTAATGTGTCCCTAACAATGACAGCATACATACCTATTTGTAAGAACAGCAAAAGTCAAAGTAGTGGAGGAGAAAAAAGTCACAAGTAAGCTTTTTATTACATGAGTACACCGTGGAAATAAAGCCAACAGAAAATCAGGGCCTTAGCCGATGGGGCCAGGCCAGGTGCAGCCCGAAGAGGAGATGTGGGCCCACCTTCCTCTTGGCCCACCACCCACAGGGGGTACCGTATGGTTAAGTGTGGTGTGTTTCATGTAGCAGCCAAGGGCGCAGGCCCCGGCAGACAGCTCTTTGGCTTACATCAACGCATGGCCTGGGCTCTGGAAGCAGCCTCCTGGAGAGGGGCTGAACTTTCCAGTCTGGAGTTGCCGTTGGTGAGAGTTGGTGTGCTGGGGTGGGTATTCTTGTATCCCCCTGGCTTGCTGCCTGTACGGCGAAGTTTTCACTGGTGAATGAGAGGGTAGTTTCCCTGCGGCTTTGACCCACGGAATGAGTCCTGACTATTGTTCGCCAAATGACAGCTAAGAATACCCAGCCTTGTTGCTCCATCTGGTGACTCCATCATCCTACTGAGAGACTTCAATGCTCATGTGAGCAACACCAGTGAGACATAGAGGAGCATGATTGGGAGGAAAGGCCTGTTGATATGAACCTGTGTTTTGTTATTGGACTTTTGTGCAAGCCACAGTTTGTTCATACCATGTTTAAACTTAAGGATGTCCCCAAGTGCACATGGCACCAGGACACCCTAGGTTGCAGGTCAATGATTGAGTTTGTAATCGTATCATCAGATTTGCAGCTGTATGTTCTGGACACTCGAGTCAAGAAAGGAGCTGAGCTGTCAACTGATCACCACCTGGTGGTGAGTTGAATCAGGTCACAGGGGAGGAGGCTGGACAGAACTGACGCACCTAAACGCATAGCGAGGGTGAGCTGGGAACACTTGGCAGAGGCCCCAGTCAATGAAGTCTTCAACTCCTACCTCTAGCAGAACTTGGACAACAAGAGTCTGGCGAACCTCAGATTTAAGTGGAACAATGTGGTTTTTGTCCTGGTTGCGAAACGGTGGACCAGCTCTTTATCCTCTCAAGGACATTTGAGTGTGCGTGGGAGTTTGCCCATCCAGTCTGCATGTGCTTTGTGGACCTGAAGAAAGCATTCGATCATGTTCCTCGGGGCATCCTGTGGGTGGTGCTGTGGGAGAATGGGTTTTCTGGCCCATTGTTCAGTCCCTGTACAACTGCAACAAGGACTTGGTCCACAGCCCTGGTAATAAGTTAGACTCATTTCTGTTGGTGCTGGACTCCACCAGGGCTGCCCTTTGTCAATGAATTGTTCCTGATTTTTATGGTCAGAATTTCTAGACATAGCCAAGTGGTGGAAGGCTCCTACTTTGGTGGCCTCAGAATCTCATCTCTGCTTTTTGTGGATGATGTGGTCCTGTTGGTTTCATCAGATGGTGGCCTCCAGCTCACACTGGAGCAGTTCACAGCTGAGTGTGAAGCAGCAGGAATGAGAATTAGTAGCTCTAAGTCTGCGGCCATAGATTTCAACCAGAAAAGGCTGGAGTCAGGGATGAGTTTCTGCCCCAAGTGTACGAGTTTAAGTATCTCGGGTCTTTTCTTCACAAGTGAGAGGAGAAGAGTGGGAGAGACTGAAAGACTGATTGGGGCTATGGCTGCAGTGATGCAGACGGTGCACTGATCCGTCGTGGTGAAGAGAAATCTGAGCGTACAAGCAAAGTTGTCCATTTACCAATCAATCTACATCCCCACCCTCACCTATGGGCACCTCTTGTATGAGATGTTCTGGGCATGTCCTACCAGGAAGAAACCCCAGGGCAGGCCCAGGACATGCTGGAGAAATTATATCTCTCAGCAGCCCTGGGAATGCCTCGGTGTTCCCCCGGATAACCTGTAGCAGGTGGTGGTGTCCAGAAATTTGTGGTGGTCTCCAGAAATTTCAACAAGAAGGTAAGAGTTGGGCTCCTAACTTTATTTTATTGACTACTTTTTATTTTATCACATCAGTTTTAACTTTTAAGTTTAGGTAGCTACTAAATTTAGGTACCAAAATTTGTAACACTGAAATATTGGGCCTTCTTGGCCAGGTCTTCCTTGAAAAAAAGATTCCAGGTTAAATAAAAGTTAAATATAAAATTTTTAAAAAGTGGCTGTGTCATTTATTCAGCACCATTTTCATTGCTGCGTGATTGGAGGCAGACTAAGGCAGCCCTTCTCTGAACTGCCATCTGGCTGACAGAAGGACCCCTGCCCCTTAATACACTCCAGGTCAGAAAGTTTGGAGATCATCAAAATACATTGCTTTAAAATGTATCTCAAAGAAACTCACCCCTAGATTAATTGGTCCCTGTGAGATTGATAAAATAATCAATCAGTCTACAGTATGTTTGAAGCTGACTGCCTCGATTAAATTACATATTTATGTAAATGTATTTATTTATATATAAAGTGAATTGAATCTGGTAATAGGAGATGATTAGTTTGTGATACTGCTCATTACTCTGACTTTAAATTACTGCCCCTGTATTGAAGTTTGTGTCCCAGTGTCACATATTAGCATTAGCACTTTACAAGTATTCGCAATTTATAGTTGTTTGTTTTCTGAATCAAATTTTCAAGGAAATACATACTTTTGTCTTTTAGATGAGAGTAAAGACAGGCTTCTAGCCAGGAAAATTTCACAGTCCAGCACAATCGGATGACTGGGGGGTTGCTCGTGGCATTTTTGAGTTTTTAAGTGGGCAACAGCACTCTTAGGATCATCTTGACCGAGAATGGAACCAACATCCAGATAAGAGTTCTGGAATCTCCTTCAAGAAGCCTGGAAACCTTTTCCTGAAGACTACCTGAGGAAATTACAAGAAAGCCTAAGAGAGTTCAGGGTGTGGTGAAAAATACCAAATATGGCCATCCTGTCATGGCCCTAAATCTGAAGCCAAGTGTTTTTGAATTCAAGGGACTTTTGAACGTTTACTGTTTTCATTTGTGATCCCTGGTTTTGTTTTTGTCTTTCTTCCATTTAAGTATATTTATTATGTTCTCAGTTCCTGGTTTTTCGTTAGTTCCTCACCTCCACACACGCCTCACATTCTGTTTCACAGGCTATGACACATACCAAATACTGACTTTCATCTTTGTTAGAACAGAGACGCTGGGCTGTCCTGTAGAGAGTTAGGCTCACATTAGCAGGTGGGTTGGGCCATTGTACAGGCAAGCACTAGTCCCTGCAGGCCCTAGCCCTCACCGCAGGCTGTCTGTGTGTGCAGACAAGAGGAAAGGTCCAAGTGTGGGGTGGCTGTAGCTCAGTAGGTAGAGCAGGTCACCTACTGATCGGAAGGTCAGTGGTTCAATTCCTGGCTTCTGCAGGCTGCGTGCCAATGTATCCTTGGGCAAGATACTTAACCCCAACTTGCTCTCCGACCGTTCCGTCGGAGTATGAATGTGAGTGAATGTTAGATAATTAAAGCACTTAGCTTAATTAATTAATCATGGAAGTGCTTGTATGAATGGGTGTGCATGGGGTAAATGTAAAACGTGTTGTATAAGCGCTTTGAGTGCTCATATCTGAGCAGAAAAGCGCTATATAAGAACTAGTCCAAGTGTCTACAAACTCTTAAGGGCTTTAAACATCACTGTGAAAAAAAATAACACAAAATTCTGAATATTTTGGATGCTAACCTGGATGGCAACACGGTGGCACAGTGGTTAGCACTGCTGCCTCACAGTTAGAATACCATCTGGAAGGCCTGGGTTTGATTCCACCTTGGCCCAGGCCTCTCCCTCTCTCTGTGTGGAGTTTGCATGTTCTCCCCGTGCTTGCGTGGGTTTCCTCCCACATTCCAAAGACATGCACTTACTGGGGTTAGGTTAATTGGCTACACTAAATTGCCCATAGGTGTGGATGGGAGTGTGAAAGGTTGTTTGTGTCTCTGTGTTGGCCCTGCGACAGGCTGGTGACCTGTTCAGGGTGTACCCTGCCTCTTGCCCTGTGACAGCTGGGATAGGCTCTAGCCCCCCCCTGCGACCCTGAACAGGATGAGCAGAAGCAAGGTGGATGGATAACTTGTGTAATATATATACACACCAGATGTATTCTGTTTTTGTGAATAATTCATTTTCAAAAAATGCACTCTGAAAAAAGTGAAATCGACATCAAGCAACGAAGAGCTGGTCCTGATGTTGCTAAACAAGAAAAGAAGAAAACAGAGATCCTGGGTTCATTCAGTTCTCAAGAGAAGATAAAATCAAACTTGCTCTGAAAAAATAAATGCTGCAAATTTGTCCTGTGAAATTGTGTAAATTGTGCCTTTATGCACTGGATGGATATTTCTCAAACTCTGCTGGACTTTGCTGATGATGTAGATGATTTGGATGTGCTCAAAGAAAATTTCAGAGCATATTGTGAGCCAAGGAAGAACATCACATATCTGAGACACGTGTTTTTCACAAGAGCCCAGGGACAGGCAGAGCCGATTGATGCATACATAACAGACCTGAAAAATAAGGCAAAAGACTGTGAGTTTGGGGTGCGTACAGATTCACTGATAAGAGATCGTATTGTTTGTGGAGTGACAAATGAAATTGGGACAAATTGGGTTTGACCTACATAAGTTACAGCAGGCTGGACATTTTAAGGTATCGGAACAACTATATTCCACCACCATCTGACATACTGGAGGAGCTGCTCTGCATACTGGCTGTAGCTCAGTAGGTAGAGCAGGTCACCTACTGATCGGAAGGTCAGCGGTTCGAATCCTGGCTACTCCAGGCTACATGCCAATGTATCCTTGGGCAAGATACTTAACCCCAAGTTGCTCTCCGACCGTTCTGTCGGAGTATGTATGCGTGTGAATGTTAGTTAATTAAAAAGCACTTAGCTTTGTAAAAATGGAAGTGCTTGTATGAATGGGAGTGCATGGGTGAATGCAAAACAGGTTGTATAAGCGCTTTGAGTGCTCATACTGAGTAGAAAAGCGCTATATAAGAACTAGTCCATTTACCATTTACCATATCGGTGCCTGTTTGAATTACGAGCCGAAGCAGCAAGCGGCACAGGCAGAGACAAGACAAGAAGCAAAAGTGGGACAAGCAGGCCGGCATCCATGCTAGGATAAGGAGCTCACCCAAGAGACAAGCCTTGCCCAGCCTGTTCGTGACGAACACCCAGTCCATCGTGAACAAGCTCGAAGAGCTCAGACTGAAGATTCACTTTGACAGGATTAGCAGCTGTGCTTCCTCTTTCACCGAAATCTGGCTGAATTCAAACATCCCTGATGCTGCTTTTGAGCTAGCAGGCCGGACTGCTTACAGAGTGGATTGAACAGCTGATTCCAGTATGGACAAAGGCGGCGGAGTGTGTATTTATGTGTGTAACACATGGTGCACCTCCACAGACATTGTAGAGACATTTTGCTCCCCGGACCTGGATTTTATAACGCTGAAATGCAGACTGTTCTATCTGCCTCGGGAGTTTACAGTGGTGTTCCTCACTGCTGTTTACATACCGCCACAAGCTAACGTGAAGCTAGCGCTAGCCTGCATGATGCTATTCATGGGCTTCAGAATGACCACTCAGACGTTAGATGTTAGATTCAACTCATTGTCATTGTGCGCACAAGGCAGCCAACGAAATGATCGTTCCAAATCACTCATCCAGAGACGAGCCTCTGCGGTCATGCAGCCAGAAACTGGCGCTACCGGCCTGTTTATAAAAGCAGGGGACTTTAATCATGCCAATCTGAAAACTGTGATGCCAAGACTCCATCAGTTTATTGATTTCCCGACCAGAGGAAACGATACCTTGGACCACGTCTATTGTAACAAACCAAGGTGTTACAAAGGAGCCCCCTCTCTCCACCTTGCCGGTTGGACCACATCAGCCTGCTTCTAACTCCTGCATGCACACCACTCATTGCAAGAGTGAGCCCACAGTCCACACCATTAGGGTCCGACCAGAAGGAGCTATGGACAGACAACAGGACTGCATTAAGGACACTGATTGGGAGCTTTATAAACAGACTGCCACTCATAACAACTACACAGACCTCAACACCTACACCTCATCCGTACTGAATTACATCACCTTCTGCATGGACAGTGTGACTACACAGAGGACAGTACGGACACTCTTCAACCATTAGCCATGGATGAATGATGCTGTTATCAGACTGCTAATGGCCCAAAATGCTGCTTTCTGCCACTCAGGTGATGGTGAGGCTTACAGAACAGCTAGGTCCACACTGAGGACAGGCATCAGGGAAGTGACGCACTGCTATAAGAAGCACATCAAGGAGCACTTCAATAGCGCTGAATCCCGACGTGTGTGGTGGGGCATCAAAGACATCAACAGAACCCACACCACCTCCACCCACTCTATCCTCCCAGATGACCTGAACTGCTTCTTTGCCAAGTTTGATTATACTGACAATCTACAAAACATGCAGGCACAGCAGGGACCCTCACCACTGGTGCTGAGCCCCCATGAGGTGAGACGGACTCTGCAGCACATCAACCCCAAAAAGGCTACTGGCCCTGTTGGAGTTCCAGGACGGGTTCTAAAGCACTGTGCGGGTGAGCTGACAGCAGTGCTCGCAGACCTGTTTAACATCTCCCTGGAGCAGGCCTCCATCCCCACGTGCCTCAAGTCAGCGACAGTCATCCCTGTGCCAAAACAATCAGCCATCAGGTCTCTCAATGACTTTCGGCCAGTGGTTCTGACACCGGTGGTGATGAAGTGCTTCGAGCGACTCATCCTGGGACACTTGAAGAGCAGCATCCCCCCCTCCTTGAACCAGCACTGGCTTGCCTACAGGGAAAACAGGTCAACCAAGGACGCTGTGTCACTGGCCCTTCACTCTGCCCTGACCCACAAGTAGGTAGTATTAACCTTATTTATTCAAGGGGTGAGCTACTTACGCTGAAGACAATGGACTGTGCCGGCACAACGCACCCCATTCATCGTGAACTGAAGCAGCCCTTTAGGGGCTGCAGAGCAGGGGCTTAGCTAAAGGATAAGCTAACGGAGAAGTGCAGGAGATACAAGCCATCTGTTCCTTCAGTAGTGATGGGGAATGTGAACTCGCTGGTCAACAAAACTGATGAGCTTGCTGCATTAGTGAAACACCAGAGGATCTACAGAGAATGCAGTCTGATTTGTCTGATGGAGACGTGGCTGTTGGACAACATTCCGGACGCTAATGTAAACATTCCTGCCAGTCTCTCTTGAGGGGATAGATGTGGAGATGGTGTGGACCTACAAGTACCTTGGTCTGCAGCTGGATGACAAACTGGACTGGTTGGTGTGCACAGACATATTGTACAGGAAGGGGCAGAGCTGGCTATAATTCTTGAGGAAATTGGGGTCCTTCAACATCAGCAGAAAACTACAGCAGATGTTCTACTAATCTAAAGTTGCCAGCATTCTCTTCTATGCCGCGGTGTGCTGGGGACGCAGCATCAGGAATATAGATGCATTGAGGCTGGATAAGTTGGACAGGCCGTCTGGGTTAGTGGTCGGAGTGGAGCTGGACTCTCTGACTACTGTGGCAGATAGAAGGACACTGGACAAACTGCTCTAATCGTGGACAATGACAGTCACCCATTAAACACCAGGATAATGAAACAGAGGAGTGTGCTCTGTGGAAGGCTGCTCTCACAGAACTGCTCAACTGACAGATTTAAGAAGTCATTTCATCAAACTCTTTAATGCTTCACTTGGGGGACAATAACATACAATCATCATTACCACTTTACTACTGTTTATTGTTGCAGTGCATTGTTGCACTTTTGTATATGTATATTGCACTACCGGACTCATATCCCTCTATCTATCTATCTGTCTATCTATGTGCAGATGATGCTATTCATTGATTATAGCTCCACCTTCAACACTATTTCCCCCCACAAACTCACCACCAAGCTGGACCTCCTGGGCCTCAACACACACCTGAGCAGCTCGGTCCTGGACTTACTCACCAGCAGATCACAGACTGTGCGCATGGGGGAGCGGGTCTCCTCCAGCATCACCCTGAACACCGGTGTGTTGAGCCCCTTCCTCTTCTCCCTCTACACACAAGACTGCAAACCCACCCATGAGACCAATACCATAAATTTTGCAGATGACACCATCGTGGTAGGCAGGATTACATCCAGTGATGAGGCTGCCTACCGAACAGAGGTCGAGAACCTGGAGAGCTGGAGCCGAGAGAACAACTTGATCCTCAACGCAGCAAAGACGAAGGAGCCGATCCTGGACTTCAGGAGACTGAGGCGCCTTGTCCATTGCCTGATTAGTGGGCCTGTGACTCAGAAGGCAGAAGAGCTCACCTACTAATTGGAAGGTTGGCAGGTTCGATCCCTAGCTGCTCCAGTCTGCAGGTCAAAGTATCCTTGGACAAGATACTGAACCCCAAGTTGCTCTCTGATGCAACTGTCAGAGTATGAATGTGTGTGAATGTTAGATAGAAAGCACTTAAGCGCAGAGAGAAGTGCTTGTATGACTGTGTGTGAATGGGTGAATGAGCCATGATGTGCAAAGCACTTTGATTGCTCAACATAAAGTAGAAAAGCACTATATAAGAGCCAGTCCATTTACCACCAACATCAGCGGGGAAAGAGGTCATGCAGAGTATCAAGTACCTCGGGGTCAACATCAGCCACAACATGACCTGGACCGTCAACAGCACAGCGACAGTTAAGAAAGGTCTAGGAAGGTGCTTGAAGAGAGCACGACTCCCACAACAGCTGCTGGTGAGCTTGTACGGGTCAGCCATCGAGTCGGTCTTCACATACTGTATCTCAGCATGGTCCTCTGGCTGCACTGCAGACAACAGGAAAGCTCGTCAGCACATCATCAAGACTGCTCAGAGGATCACCGGCACTCAATTTCCAACACTGGAGGACATATACAGGACCCGCTGCACCAGGCTGGTCACAGCCATAATCAGGGACAGCACACCGCCTCATCACCCCCCCCCACCACCACCACCTTCTGGGAGGTGCTACAGGACACTGTACACCTGGACCTCAAGACTGAAAAACAGCTTTTACCACAGAAACCGCCACACTGCTGAACTATGACATTATCAAACCCAACAGACTATCTCCTTGCACATCCACTTTAGCACTGCACTCAATTGTAAATAAAATGTTTATTGCCATTTATACTGCCATTTACTGTAAATATTGCATCATACTACCTCTGCTCACTGTAAATACCAGATCCCTATTTATTTTATTTATATTCTTATCTCTATCTTGCATTTATTATTTTGCCACCTGGAGGTTGGCGCCAACAAAATTTCAACGTATTGTGCAATGACAATAAAGATATCTTATCTTTACTTATATTCCATTTATTTAAGTGTTAGTTTATATGCAATATTGCTTTTGAAATATTGAGGGGCCTGGGTCTAAGAATGTCATTGCCAGCACTGATGTACCATTGTTACCTGTATATGACAATAATAAACTAAACTTAACTAAATCAAACTTGATCCAAAAAAATGAATGTGTAGTGTGAAATTATGTGGTCAGTGTGAATGGCCACATTAAGAATTGTTTGAGAAAAATTTTTAAGGCATGAAACATTCACACAAATATTACCCATCCAGTGCATAAAGGCCTTTACACCATTTCACAGGACAAATTTCTGCCATTTATTTTTTTGGATCACATTTGATTTTGTGTTCTCTTGAGAACTGAATGAACCAGGATCTCTGTTCCTTCTTTTCTTGTTTAGTAACATCAGGAACAGCTCTTCATCGCTTGAAGTCGATTTTATTTTTCTCACATTTTTTAAGAACAAATTATTTGAAAAAACACAATACAGTTGGTGTGTACAGTACCAGTCAAACGTTTGGACACACTCGTCCATTCAACTGAGCATCCAGACTTTTGACTGGTACTGTACATTCACTACACAGTAAGTTTGCATCCAAGAAATGAGGAATTTCATCTTGCTTGGTATGTAAAGGCTGTTGGTCTTTGAATACCTGCATGGTAGAAATGGGGAGAGCCAACTATCATCACACAAAGCCAGTAGTGTGGCCCATTAAAGCCTGTACCTCCTCTTGTATGTCTTTAAAGACTAATATTTGCAGTCGAGTTTGGTTTAATTTATTTAAATTTTTTTACTTTTCTTTTTCTGTTGTGAAACAGGAGACTAGACATAAAATTGACACAATCAGATGAAGTCACAAGTCAAGCTAGCAGCTGAGTATTTTACACTGAAAACGCTTCAGTTACTCTTGTCACTAATATATTGATGGAGCAGTGCCCCATTGTGACTCCTGGCAACAGAGAGCGAATGTCATGCTGGACTTGATGAGGCTCAAGCTGGAAACTGTAAGCACTCCCACTCGGCGTTGTGGACATCTTTAGTGAATCACCTGAGAATCAATTCCAGTCCTGAGGACACTAGCACTAACACTGTTCCTCATTCATAACAAACATAATTTGGTTTGGGAGGAAACCTGAGAACCTGAAGTGAACACAAAAACCCCACAGTAGCGTTTGAATCCAAAACCTTGTTTCTGTTGATGCTGCAAATCCCTGAGCCATTTAATGCCCAGCCACTGTGTTTACTTTAAAAAAGACAAAACTTACACAATGAAATAAAAAAGGGTGGCAGGTCACACTGATAAAGATTCAGCTGGATCTGCTCTCCTGTCTTGACCTGACACATCAGAATCACACATGTCTAAAGCTGAATGTGATTGTTCAAAAATACACACGACATTTAACATTTAAAAGCATCCTTCGAATGCACCTCTACAAGCGCTCTCAGCTGTTTTAGCATTGCCCACAAGAGGAAACTGAATTTATTCATTCCTCACTAATTTTTTGCTGCTGCCCTCTAGTTTTTTAGGGATCTCTCTTTCTTCCACTGCTTATACCACCTTGTTCTTATGTTTTTCAAAGTCTGACATGTTTGTCCTGTCATCAAAATGCATATTTTCATTTTGCATGATTTCCATTTTCCAGTGTTGTAAGGCCTGAAAAGGCCTTGCTGACAGAGTGCTCAAGGAGAGCTCCAGTTTCATCTCCCTGATCGTGAAATTTACTTTGGCTTTCTGCAGTGTTTTGTTGTTCTTTTTCCTTTCTACCCAGTGCAACACACGGCACACAGGTGGAAAAAGAAACACAAGTGGTTAGAAGGATTGTTCAAATGAGACTGAAGTGGATTTTAGTTGAAATGGGGTCTTAAGATTTCATGCTGAGGATAAACTGCGAACATTGCAAAGTGTGGTGTCTCCTGCTGGTTTAGTTTGGAGCAGAAGCTCCAACTGTCCAACTCAGCAAGAGCCATGAAGAGCAGAAGGAGAGTGAAATGTCAATCACAGCCATCAGTCAAAGGCTGCACAGCAAATATGAAAGTCTTCTGTCAGTCCTTATAGCTGCTCAACAAAGAAAATATTTCCAAAATGACCACCAGAATGAAGTTTTTTCATAAAAATCAAAACCAAAGTGACTTGATGAGAGAAAAAAAAGGGCTGGATGAGCATTTTTAAAGAGATGTTCATGCTGTTTGAAAGAGGTGGAAGTCTTCTGGTGAAACGTGACAGTGTTGATACTTTAATAAACACCAAGCAACATACTTTGAAAACTCTGTAGCAGTAATCATCCAATTCAATTCAATTCAATTCAATTTTATTTATATAGCACCGAATTACAACAGTCGCCTCAAGGTGCTTTGTATTGTGGGTAAAGACCCTTCAACAGTTACAGAGAAAACCAACAGCCAGACGACCCCCTATGAGCAGCACTTGGTGACAGTGGGAAGGAAAAACTCCCTTTTAACAGGAAGAAACCTCCATCAGAACCAGGCTCAGGGAGGGGGGGTCATCTGCTGAGGGGGGCTGAGGGGAGAGAAAAAAAGACATGCTGTGGAAGAGAGCCAGAGATTAATAACAACTAATGATTGAATGCAGAGTGGAGTATAAACACAGTAAAAAGAGATGAATAAAAAGTGCTCTATTGGGACTATGAGGTCTTTGAGATAAGATGGGGCCTGATTATTCAAGACCTTGTAGGTGAGGAGAAGGATTTTAAATTCTATTCTAGATTTAACAGGGAGCCAATGAAGAGAAGCCAATATGGGAGAAATCTGCTCTCTCTTTCTAGTCCCTGTCAGTACTCTAGCTGCAGCATTTTGGATCAGCTGAAGGCTTTTCAGGGAGCTTTAAGGACAGCCTGATAATAATGAATTACAATAGTCCAGCCTAGAAGTAATAAATGCATGAATGAGCTTTTCAGCATCACTCTGAGAAAGGATGTTTCTAATTTTAGAAATATTGCACAAATGCAAAAAAGCGGTCCTACATATTTGTTTAACCCTCCAGGGATAATTGGCCCTTTTGACTACTCTTGATTTTACCAGCTACTGGATTTTCCAGGGAGTGGAGCCAAGTCTCCAATTCACTGATCCTGGCCTCCAAAGCTATAAACAGGCTACGTTTATTACAAGTTTAGATATCATCAGATGTGCTGGCACAATATACACACAGTAGTGTGTGCATATGTTTGCTAGCAAACTCACAGCCACTTTGCCACATGGCTGTGGCCCTCAGCAAGTTCTTCAGCGTGAGTGTGGAAGAGAAAACATTTGCCAAAGTAAACTGTAGGGGGACCACCGTGAAAATGTTTGTAACAGCAAACCTTGTCAGGCACTTAAATTGCTTTCACCTAGCTGAACATGCCCAGTTTAAAAAAGTGGCAAAAGCTAAAACTAGCCAGAGCTCAGAGCCTGCCAGGAGCCAGCAGCCTCAGTACGAGACGCAGGAGCGGTGAGACGCCCAAAGAAGCTTCGAGAAAAATGATGGACATGAATAAAAACAGTTCTTTCCTGTTATCTGGTGAATTTATAAACATACGGGAAAATTATGTAAGTAACTGACATTTGTTTCATTATATAAATCTGATGCACCTGCTTATGTCTGGTAAGGTTAAATAACTAATTTTCAGTTATTCATTCATACCTATTCCCAGTAGCACAGACTTTTATTTTCAGAGTTGTTTAACTGAAAGTAGACCCTGAAACTGAAATTTGTGGCAAAGTGTAAAATTTAATTTATTCTTTTATTATTAAAATAAACATTTTCATTGGAGAAAAGCTGCCAGTTATAGATCAAAAGAAAATCAGGATGTGCAAAAATCTGTATCAGTAGGTCTCACTTAGAAAAAAACTCAGAAACTGGAATTACAAGAAAATTGCATTTGGTACATGTTTGCAACATATTGACAATCTGTCTGGATTTATAGATTAAATAGCAATTATTTGAAAAACTCTGACAATCTGTCTGAGCGTGATTGCAGTCAGTCCAAGTCAGAAAGGTTGCCTCCTATCAGGTGACCTGTCCAAACACTTTGTGATCAGAGGTGGTCATGAGTGCACAACACCCTCAAGCTCTGAGCAACCATTTAGTCACTACAAGTTACAATCAGTGGCAGAATGAGAAAAAATCCAGCAGGCAGCTACCAGTTTTTTTTAAATACAAATCATACTTTAACCCGTGCGACTGAGGCCTACGATTGGACTGAATTAGGAGGTAGCTTTGTCCAGCTAAATGTGTCGTCTTGGATGGTTTGTCGGTTGAGATTTAATGTGTTTGCTCCACTACCTCCTACCCCATTGTGTTCGCTATTGTTTCCATCTTTTAAACAGCAGCGCCTTGATGGCTGCACGGCCGCAGACACTTATCTGTTTGTTTGATTTCTATGTCTTTGGGATGTTATGGAACGCCATTCTGTTATATGTCTGACATATAATGACAATAAAATTGATTCTGATTCAAAGTATTCCCAGATTTTAATATTGCAATACTATGCTGTGTCAGTTTTTTTTCCGACCTCTAATTGTCCACATCTGTATGAAAAGCCTCCTGAGGCTGTGCTGTCTTCTTTTATTTAGGACCTTATTCCAAGTCTGATGACACATGTAATAATAATAATAATAATAATAATAATAATAATAATAATAATAATAATTATTATTATTATTATTATTATTATTGTTATTATTATTATTATTATCATTATTATCATTATTATAATAACAACAACAGCATGGATGGATGATAATGTCAAACAGAAATGATTTAAATGTTGAAAAAACACAGAAAAGTGACACCATATGTATCATTATTAGGGCACAAAATTTATGAAAATCAAAAACTCAAAAGTGTATTTATTTATTACATTTCTAACAACTAACATTTTATTCTAGTTTTCTATTGGTGCAAATTATGTTGTATCAGATTTCACCATATTATGTGACTTATCAGTATTATTATATATACCTTGTAATTGTTATCATCTCATTGCTCAGTTCCCAGGTTTGGAGGAAACAGCTGCAAACAGCGAGGTAGCCAGGACAGGCATTGCTGTCACCTTCTACCTTGCTTCAGCTTCCTGCTGTCTTCTGCCACTGGAGGGCTCTAACCTTTGCTGAGATCACCACCAGCTCTCTGAGTGCAGGTCAATGTGAGCCCACTGCTACGGTCAGTCTGTAATTGGCCTGCTTCTCCTGCCATCTGTAACTTCCACAAGGGATTGTCATCCATTTGTCTTCACCACCAACATGTATAGAAAACAGCTGAAAACAAAATCCCATTCAAATGGACAGAATATCACCCTGATAATATTATTTTCCAGTACGCTAGGGAGTTTGCACAAAGACAGGAAACTCTACACACGCTGCCTGTAGCTCCATCTATCAGCCACAGTGTGTGTAGAAACTGGTGCAGACAACCACCTGCACATCTGCACCTTTGCTGCTCTTTAGCCAGCAGATTCAATTTGAACTGAAATCAGTGACACTGGATTTTCAAGTTGATAAGCTTCAAGCTTTAATTTCAGAAAGTTCACATCAACAGGAAGAATATGGGGAGGTATAGCTTTTTTAGACAACCACAACTACTGCACACTACATTTACTAGTCATCCATGACTGTCTCTGTCAGCATTTGTGAACAACCCTCCATCTCAACACAACAAAAAGGTGAGAAAAGCTGCAGGAGAAGCAGATGTCACACTACTAACAATTCCACTGAAGGCAGCCACTGTTGGACAGCAGGAATTATTTCCCACCTGGACGCAGATGCCAAACATTCGAGACAGGAGTGAAAATAAAAAGAAACACTGAATTATATGCTGTATTTGAATGCTCTTTTTGTTCCTCTTGTTGTGGGCATTTCATTACCTGCAATAATGAATGCTTTTTCTCCCTTTCAGCCTATACATTTATACATGGAACAATTTCCACAGCTTTAAGGTGGGCAGCAATAATCCTTGAGTTAAAGGAGTACCGCGTGCTGTGTAATGACCCCTTCAGATGAACCACTCATGGTCTCCAGTGTTGTCTGAATGTTAGGTAGTAGTGCGTATTTCATTGTGACACCTCAGTCATGGTCAGTACCAATAACTGAGAGGGTCACAGTGTTAATTCTGAGGGGCAGCAGGAAACACATGCTTTTTCTGACCACATTTAATTGATGAGCGTGCCACTGCCCCTGGCTGCTGCCGCTGCCTCTTTATGGGTCTGTGTTGGAGCAGCTCTTTGGCTACAGTGAAGGATTACAGGAAACTAACACGCACATGCTTGCTACAGTGTAAATAAAGCTAAGAGCACGCAGCCCAACTATGAAGATGGTAAAGGTGGGATGCTGATAAGAAAGGGACAGAGCAACACTTCTCCACAAAGATGAAAATCATAAAAGCCATGTCCGTTTACGGTTTGTATCATTGTAACACACTCGCTTTCACAGAAGTTCTTTGTAGAGGGACTAAGCAACAAATTCATGGTATTGTTACAATGTGACCGCATACATAAAGTAATGTAAAGGGACGACATTCTATTATTTGTCCAACCGAGGAAACATCCAACGCTGGGATCAGGGAACGACCGGAAGGTGGAACAGCTGAATGTATTGGTGTGTTTATATCTAACTGCAAATACACTCTATTAAATACATAGCTTCATAATTCTTATATGATGAAGGGAATGTTTGTTAAATATAACATAACTAAATTATTATTATTTAATAAATAATTTTTAATGAATAATTTCCTCCAATGTTTAAAGTTTTCAAACTTGTTTTGCACTAACTAACAACCTAATGGGCTCCATTTAGGAAGTGACACGATTACTAATAAATTATAAATTATAAAATTACATATAAGCATTGTGAAGTAACATCGACAATGAAATTTTAAAAAATTATATTCAATATTATTATTGCATTTTTATGGAATACACGTTAACGTTAAGCTTTTAATTACTTGCCAATAAAAACACAATTAACATATGATTCCTGATTATGGTCAGAATTATGTTATTACAGAATTACTTCAGGTCCCACTTGTACCACGAGGAGGACTCTGACGGACTCATAGAGGGACTGACAGGTGTGTTGGTGGACCCGCTCTGAGCTCTGCAGACTGCACGCTCTGACCGCTGGAGCAGCTCGGCTCACTGGAAGCATCTGCACTTTAAAAAAAAGGTTCAATTTATTGTTGACATGGGCAAAAAAAAAATTATGATTTTGATTATTTAAAATTTACAATTTGTCTTAATTTTTAGCAAATGTTTTTGCACAATTTTCTAAAATGATGAATTATTTCAGTTTCCTTATTATTTTAATAATTAATCTGAAATATTTCATTCAGCAATAGCAGAGTGTAAAACATATACAGCAGAAAAAAAGAACAGAAGAAAAATAATTTCCCGGTGAGCAAAGCCCTGGAAACAGTAGTGCAGAAAAATGTCTGTGCAGAAGGGACAGACCTCAGACACAAGGAGACGGAGCAAAATTCATTTTTAACAGAAGCAGAAATGTTATAAAAACCGAATACATGTAAGGATGACCGTTAAAGTGGTTGTTTTCAGGTGAAAACATGAGCAGGCTTGTAGGACATTACCCTAAAACACACACAGACACATGAGGGCTCAGGGTGGGAGGCCATCTTGCTTTGACCACGTTAACCGGAGGAATATTCATCACAGAAAATGGCTCAACATTCAAAGTCAGGAGCAACGGCATGGTCTCCCCGAGCACGTCAAAGCTGAGACCTGAACAAGAACGCTGCATTAAAGTGCACAGGTGAGGAAGCGGTGGTGTTCTCTGCTGCATGCATTTGCATATGAAGGTGCGTGTTCATTCTCATCTCTTCTATCAGTAGCATCACCTCTCCTGACACAAATCATGAGAGGTGATCCTTGGGTAACTGGGCTGAAGGTGCGGTGCACGGCAATAGGAGACGCTACTCACACCTATAACCACACCCACACACACGCAAAAAAAAATATAGTGTACAGTGTGATATTACATGTACATACCAATATTTAAGCCTGGCTAAACCCCAATGAGCCTGTTTTTCATATAACCAACCGGAGGGGGGGGCAGTAATAACAGAAATTCAGTTTGAAATTAAGATAAGATAAAACATTAATGATCCCACGAAGGGGAAATTTGCGCATTACAGCAGCTCAGTACAGAGAAAAATGAAAAGGATGAGTAAAAAACAAATGAACTAAAATAGAATAGAATAAAATAAAATAGAATAGAAAAAAATATACACATATTACTCACAAGTATGTATAGTTACATATTTATATACATGTATTCATTTATATAAAAGCGTTAGAGCTGGTAAGAGGAGATGGTTATATTGTGACATTACTCTGACCTACATTTACTGTATTGAAGTTTGTGTCCCACATTAGCACTGTACATATGACTTTTAGCCATTTATAGCCAACAGCCTGTGTTGTTTATGTTTTTTGAATCAAATGTTGAAGGAAATCCATCACTTTCTCTGGTGTTTTGATGAGAGTGAAGACAGGACTCTAGTCAGGAAAATTTCACAGGGTGGCACTAACAGAGGACGGGGGTGGGGGTAGAGGGGGCCCCGTGGGATTTTCTGCTTTTTAAGGGGGCCGCAGCACTCTTGACTTTGGGAACCACTGCTCTGAGAATTGGTGAGATTTATTATTATTATTATTATTATCATTACTAGTATTAGCAGTATTTGTTGTCAAGTCGAGTCTTGGGTTTTTGTATTTACAGTATTAAACAATAAATCAGTTAATAATACTAAAATCAAGCTAATTCTATTTGAAATGAAATAATAAAATGTGAACCAAGCGAGTTAGTATGAGATGACGCGATTCTGCGGTTCATATTTTAAACTGTTGTGTTGTTGATACAGTTTAAAGAGCCACTCAGTGTGAAAGGTCTCATTTGTTGGGTAAGGATGCAGCAGCACATCAGCCAAACACCAGGATCAGGCTCCAATCAGGACGACATTTACTGATGTCAGCGGCGAACATCATGTTGCATCACATCAGTTTTGCACTGGCTAAATGTTCAAAAGCATTACAATGAAGAGCATCAGCCAAATATTCATAAAAGAATGGGAGCGTGAAACTGACAATAAAAATATTCACCATTATTTTATAAGTAATAATAATGATGACAGTCATAATAATGTCTTCATCATCTCAAACAGTCTATTTCCTGCTGGTGCAGTCAGGATCATACCAGCACCAACTGTACTTAATGGAAACACTCCTGCTTAGCTCCAGTGCGACAGAGCAGACTCTCTTCCAGCGTTTCTCCTGTCAGAGTGTAGTTTTATGCACCCACCAAGTCAGAATCAAACTCATTCTAATCTCTTATATTCTGCAGCTCTTCACTACTGAAAATACATTCCCTGCTACATCCTTAAGTTATTTCTGCTTCCAGACAAGAAAGGCTGAATTACTGATTTCTGCTCATTGCTTGCAGTCCCACAGGAGCTCCATAATGTGCCTGGCCTCTAAAATCTAACAATGCTGGATGTGTGAGGCCCAACTTGCTCTCACTGACCTCCTGGGCCACAGAAAAACAAAGAGCGACCACAGCTGGGCATCTGAGGAGAGAATTATCCGTCTCCTCTTTTTATATATAAATGTCATAATCAGTAATGCTAGCAATAATTTGGAAATGTTGATTAAATAATATCATTGCACTGCCAGTTTTGTTGAAACATAGATAAAATGAACAGAATGCTGTTATAAATTAAGATGTGTGCCATGTATGTTACAGCCATGCTAGTAGGAAAAAAATGAAAATATTAGACAGACTTCCACATTTTTTAGGGTTTCCTCTTTCAGAGTTATTGGAGTAATGGTGCTAAGGATGACAGCCTTGATGACAGCTCCAAGTACACACCAGCAAGGGACAATAAAACAAACATACAGTGTGTAGCTCTTCTAAAGGAGCAACTCAAAGGCAGACTGTGAGCGTTACATTCATTCAAGCCCATCATGCTAAATGAAGTGGAAGCAGATTTGTATTTATTTTTAACAGACATAGAAATATTGTAAATACATGTAAGGACTGCAGTTGTTTCCAGGTGAAAACGTGATCAGGCTTGTGGGACTAGAGAAACTGCAGCAGACAAAAGCTTGTATTGTGCTGTCACTGCAGCGTAACCTACAGCAGATTCTGGCTTTGCCATCACGGCCCTGCTGGCTCCTGCTCACTGCAAAGTCCACCACTCTGCAGAAGCCACAATACGCAGCTGCTAACCATCACTGTCTCCCGTATCCCCGAAGCCTCGAGAGAATTACATCTGCAGTGAGAATGTAAAGTGCAGTTTTGACTCAGTGAATGCATCGGATATAATGAGTCAGAAATAATAACAACCTGCTACACATACTGTATCCGGATGGATTCCAGTATTAAAACTGAATTCTGAAACTTTTATCAGATTTCCAAAGCTGAGCAGCACACTGGTATATACTATTATTAAATGAGAAAAAACAGCAATAGACATAATGGTACAAAATAATCAAATGCTTTCCTTTTTTATTCCGGAGTCAGAGGTTTTCCAGAGTCATGAAAGCCTGCACAGCGTGGTCCCACCACCGCTGGCTCCCGCTGTGCATCCTGAGTCTCTTTGGCTTCCTCTTTCTCCTGATGTTGTATCTGGAACATACTTTTCTGTTACTGCATTTCTATTTCTATGAGGCAGACAAAATTATTAAATATGGATTTTTGCTTTTGAGATATGCCCGGTGTTAGCCTCGAGTCCCCACTAATAAAGCCACTGAGTTAGAAGGTAAAAATACAGCTGCTAATAAGTTACATGTGTACGTTTGACACATATCGACAAAAACAAAGTCTGTTTCTGAGCTCCATCAGTGCCACCAACATTCATTTCCAGGAGAAGGAAGCTTCAGTCATTTTCAAAATGTTTAATATTTAGTGTAATACATGTTTAATAATTTTCTAACGTTACTTTGATCAAATCAGTGCAGAGGAAAGAAGGAAAAACAAGATCAGCTGGGTTAAAGAGACTAAAGCCATCTGCTTTGGGTGGCACATTCATGTTACAGTACCTTTATTAACCTTGATCAGCTGTGCAATATACAGTTTACAAAACGATAATAACTGCAGTCTGTGTGTAATCATAGAGATCCACTGCACTCCTTAATGTACACTCAAATCTAATATAAATAATGTTGACTGCAGCTGCATTATAAAATTACTACCAAGTTAAATTAGTCTAACATTATTATAATTAAGTCCTCTGTGATGTGGGATAAAGCTGCTGGGATTATATGAAAGCAGGCAGCACATACAGCGCGCCTCAGGTGACCTCAACATTAAAAGGTAAACGTGTTCAGAGGCAGCTGTACGCTGCAAGGCTTTTTAACCGGCTGCTGCCGCTGCCTGATGTCACGGGGGTAAACCCAGCATCCTCTTCCAAAAAGCTTCTTGAAACCAGCTTTCATCACCCAGCTTTTTGCTAACCCGTGTTATTTGTCATAAATGTTTAAATTTCTGTTCCACTAAGGTGAGAGCAGAGGCAGGTGAATGTGATCGATTATCTGTGTGTGTTTGCAAGCAAGGTTACACAAAAATGACCAAGCCCGTTTTCATCAGACTTGTTGTCGTAGTGGAGCTCGAGACAAAGATGATGACATTAAATGCTGCCATTGCTCTGAACCACACATCTTCATTAGGTGGGAGGAGAGCACACTGGACTTTACAGGTTTGTATTTTATACATGTATCAGTTGTTGTTTCGACAAAGCACTTGATTTTGTTTTGAAAGAAGCCGTTAAAATAAAGTCACTATAAATGTTATTGTTGATGATAGTAGTACTGCAGAGGGTATGAAACACGCGCCCATCACTGCATCTGCGGGTTCAAAGATTGGGCCAAAACAAGTCCTATGGTCTCGCTGAAGGCTACAACATAGAGAGAAAAAAATACACATTATACAAACATATTGTGTGGTGCTCCCAATCAAATCTCAGCTAAAAAACATTTTATTTCTATTATATTTTCAAGGCACATTTCAGGTGTAGATCCACACAAGCACATGCTGGCTCTACTGTTAAACAAAGGCTGCATTTATGAAGCTCCAGGTAGCTTTCATCAGCTGGATCTTCAGTACGAGCACTCCCTGAATACCGTGCACACACACACACACACACACACACACACACACTACAGATAAATCTTCAGTTTGAGGGCTCTCATGGTAATTATTGAAAATACACACACAGGAGTCTGTAGACAAGCATACACAGGCACATAGTCACTTCTGATACGTGTAATAAGCACAGAACAGTGACATACATACCACACACACACACACACACACACACACACGTTCGCTGCTACCATCAGCGAGCAAGTCTGTGTGCTACACTAACTGTTCCAGGTTGACTGATTGTGTATTCATATACAGATACACATGCATAAATATACAGAACACAATGTGAGTATGTGTATGGTGTCATATGCAAATTAAACTGTGAACTAAGGCAAATATAGTGAACTTGTGATGGTGTACATATCTGCAGACAAACACAATAAAACCGCCTCTTGGTGCCTGATGTATGACTTATCACAGCAACACTAAATGAAAATGATTAGACAGTGATCAGAAACTGTTCCTGCACTCTGCAGATTTCTTTATTCGGCTGTTTCCCGCATCCAAGAATTTAATAAGTGCCCCATGGTGAGGCAGCCCTCTCTGCGCCTGACATGCAACATTTGTCTCTGCTGCCAGAATACCATTAAGGCATTTGGGATGTTTAGCATTTATCCACATATGACTTTCAGTGAGTGAAACCGTTTAAAATTATAGGTTAACAACAAGCAACAGAGCCAAATTAGAAAGAGATCAGAGGCAGAGTTTTTGCCCTCTGAGACTACTTGCAGTGTAATCAGTGTGGGATTCCATCTTCTTTGTCTCGCTCCTGTTTATTCCTGTTTCCACCTGTGTAAAGATTTGACTGCTCTGGAAACTGCAGATTAACCAGTAAAAGAGAAAAATGAAGAGCATTTACTACAGAAAGAATATGTTGATTTAAAAAAGTCCACTAAATGTACATGTAGTTAGAAAGAAGAACCAAGCAAACATTACTGATTAGAGTGCACACTCCTTTGAAATGTCTACAGGTCCAACATGAAGCGCTTTATCCCAGATAGGAATCCAAAATGCAGCGTTTATGGACACAGAAGCTTAAGGAAGCCTAGATTCTGTCACAGAGAAGGACGTGAAGCAGCAGCTTGTTAGACTCGTTTCAAAATAGCATTTTTTAACCTATATTCTCCTCAATTTAAAACAGCTTCCTCAAACCTTTTAAATGTAACTGCAACAGTAAAACTGGCCCAGGTATTCACTCAGATGGCTTATGGATTCTTACATCTGTGCAAGTTTGTGGATATTAAAAAAAATAAACTGAACCAGATGGACGGATGACGATTTTAAAAATCAAAAACTTCCCAAAGCTAAAATTCTCCTTTTTACACCTGCAAACTGAAGTCATCGTGAATTTCTGCAGAGCTCTGCCTAACACTAACGAGCCTGTTCCTGCAGCCTGTTTTTAGAACTCATTTGACCCTTCACTGTGTGACCCCTGTTAAAAAGAGGAAAAGGACACATGCATGACACTGTTACAAAAATCTGCATCATATGTACACCACAAAGGTTCTGTTTAAACATACATAAACATGTTACAGAGCTGCTGATAAAGGGATTGGTATTTTCAGTGTAAAAGCACAAACTCAGGGTTAGTCTTCAGGCACCTTCTGCATTCACAGCACCGGAATAACACAACAGTACAGAAAAAACAACACAGGCTCCTAGTTCTGAACATGAAATATATGTTGAATACTGTATACAAAACGTGAAAAGTGACAGGGCCAGTGATACAGTACGAAGCTGTCTGCAAACAGACCAAGGGCACGCACTCACTATCTTAAACCCACTGGGAAGAAGAGAACACAGGACAAAATTCCACTTCACTGGAATACGCGCTCACAGGACAGCACAGGAAAAACACTGCATTTTTGTAAAAAAAAAATAAATAAAATTAGTGTGATACATTTCAAATGAAGTAGTATTAGAGGACATATGTAAGCTAAATACTTGGATGAGACAATAAGAAAAGAAAGAGAGAGATAAGATGTGATGCAGCAGCAAAGCCACTCAGTGTATTCTCTGTCAGTTTACCCTCCACTACTGAGAGAATCCCTGTGGTTACAATGTTTGTACCAATCAGGCAATACTTTTACATACTCACACTACATACACGTACTACATACACACAAGTCCCTCTGTGTATTTATTCCTGCACCACATAACAAATTTGGGGAGCAGATTTTATTTTTCAGCACAAGGACAGATAAACTGTTCCACATGCATCAGTCTAACACAGTATAAACCAGCACTTGTTCAGAGTGTGTGCAGGACACTGAAGAACAGGGATGCTTAAATTAGAATAACATTTAATTCACAAGAAACAAACAGCAGCCTAATATAGTCTTGCCTCAGCTCTAAGAATAAAGGCACTGGATCAGCTGGAATTTGGTCTAACATAAAAGTGGATGAGATGAAAACGTTTGAGAAAGCCCTAAATACACCCTCCCTGACTCAGCCCCATTTTACTCCGTTTGATATGTTTTCAGGGCTAAAGACCTTCTTAATTCTATTTTATTCAACCATAATATTTTTAACTTAAAATTCCCATTAATATATAGCAAAATAGCAGTGATACAGTAGACATGTAACTGTCCTTATTTCCCTTTTACTTTAGTTATTTTTTGTGTACATTTTGCGACTGTATTTTGGCAATGACACACTACACGGTTTGTAAACCGTACTCAAGTACATAAGAACGCCATTTTGTTCATTCACAACACACTACATTTATTAACTCCGGCTCCAAGGGAACGGTTATGGGCACAGTTAATAAAAAACGATGTACATGTTTTTATTTCTCGGTGCCGTTCGGCAGACAGCTGCCTTGAAAGCGAAGGTTTCTCAACTAAAATCAACTTTTAAAGGAGGTCCGCTCAGCTCTTTGTACGCGGGGCAGCCAATTAGAAAAGTTACAAGTGCATTAGACACGTGGCGTTAGATTGGTTTTATTCGTGCCGTGCGGAGGAGCAGACGAAGACGTTCTGATGCCCTCAGAACAAGTTTAAATGTGGTTAACACGAACACGGCACAGCTGACCTGCCGCTTTTTTATCGGCGAGAACGGCATCACACACGGATGTAGGAAAAACCTCCGAGATAGACTGTTAGTCTATCTGGGCGGCAAGATATATATATATATATATATATATATATATATATATATATATATATATACACACACACACACACGCACCGCACACACGCTTTTCTCTTTTTTTACAGTAGTGTGTATCGGGGCTGTCCTACCTGTTCGTCCTATGAGGGGTCCTCCTCTCCTAGTTTCGGGGCACAGCAGCCGCCACTTGTTTTCTTAGACTTTTCTCACATAAAAGAAAAGAAAAAGAAAAAAGGGAAAAAACTTCCGCTCGTCACCTGTCGACCTCTATCCTAGCGGTGAAGCCGACATAATCAAAAAAGGAGCAACATTAAGAAAACTAGAAGCACCGCACCATCCCTTTCACTACTTTGCTCATGTTTTTGTTTTCAGTGTGCTTAATCTATGAGGAAGGGGTGTGGGGGCAGGAAAGTGCTGGGCTCTGTGATTTCTAATGGCAAAAAGCAGCGCGGCAGCCCGGAGAGGCTCGATGATTCTGCGTCCAAGACATGAGCGAGGCGTGCGCGGCTGTCAGAAGGAAAAACAAGTCTGTTACTGAAAAAGCTGAAGCGGCGGGGTCTTCTCTCTCTAAGCTAACAGAGTTCATCGAAGGTGAGAGTGTGATCCAGCCGTCCTTCTCTTTCCCAAAAATCACCTAAGTGGTGAAACACCTTTTCCCCTTTGCTCCCCGCTCTGTCCCGGCGGCCAGTGCACGCGCCAGTTACAGCAAAAACAGTTTGCTGAGCCGCACGGGGAAGCTGTGGCAAGGCAGGAGGAGAGGGGGAGAGCGCGCTCCGCTGAAACGGAGAAACAAGACGGGCTTCTGTTGCTGCTGCCTCTGCTTCCCTCCGCAAGTGTGAACCGGCGCGAGCTCATCTCCTCCCGGTAAAAGATGATGATACGCCAAGCGAGGCAGAAATGGAATGCTGGGGATCCCCTGCTGCGTCCAATCCTGACGTCTCTACCGGTGTGCCGGCGTCCGCGTGTGCGCGAGGGGCTCTGTGTGTGTATGCGCGGGCGCGCGCGTGTGTGTTAATGAAGGACAGGCATGGCTGGTGTGTGTGTGTGTGTGTGTGTGTGTGTGTGTGTGTGTGTGTGTGTGTGTGTGTATGGTGGTGGTGGGGGGGTCAGTTGTGACTGCTCCAACTGTAACAGGTGATGGAGGAATAAAAATAAAACTAAAAAAATAAAACAATGATTTTTTTAAATGGATACAGCTTATACGACAGAAGGTGAGCATACTACCATGCTCACACAGTTATACACAGAATGTGAACACTGGAATAAACATGTGGAAAAATATATAGATGGGGACTCTATAAAGAAAATTTAATCTAGATAATAAATACTTCAAATGAACACAATTTCACAGTATACTAGTCTACTACTGTTTAAAATGTAGTACAGTAAGAAATGGCCACATGGAAGAGAGACAGAATACTTGTGTACATGTATATCATGTAGACACAAAAAAATATATATAAAATGGTTACTATATATATATTGATATATATGATATCTATTGATTTTACTCACTGATTCAGATGTAACTTTTGTTCTTAAGAGTCTCTAAAAAAAGCATTATGTTGCATCATACACACTGCACATGTCATGTGGTCATTAGGAAACTGGTCATTATTAGTGTCATTGTTTTAGGCCTCACACAGCTGATACTGATACACAGGGAGCTGCAGTGAATAAAATACACTGTAATGTCATTTAGATCTGACGGTGAGCAGGATATCTTGATCAGTGTAAGCAAAATTAAAAGGCTTTGGTAATTTTTCAAATGATGTCAGTGTCTCTTGCTTTCCTAATGCAAAAAAAAAAAAAAAAAAAAAAAAAAAAAAAGTTTAGCTGCCTAATGAAAATGTACTGAAGACATTTGTTTTCACCAGAGGAAGAAAACAGCTCTAGACAAACTGAGACACTGTAAAACCTGTAACAGCATCAACACAGTCACAAAGTCTATAATAATTCATCTGTAACAGAGTCTGCAACATATGTATACACTCATATTGTACTACTTTAAAATGAAGAGCAGCATTGCATCTAACCATTTTACTACTTTCTACCTGTGTGTGTGTGTGTGTGTGTGTGTGTGTGTGTGTGTGTGTGTGTGTGTGTGTGTGTGTGTGTGTGTGTGTGTGTGTGTGTTGGGGGCTACTTTTTACGTATTTTATTGCACAATACTTCATTGGATGTTTGTGAGTGGACTATATGAGCATGCATTTATAAAACCCATCAAAAAGCCAATCACAAGGCTCGATGCTGGGTGGAGAAAACATTTTGCTATCTGGATCAGCGGCTCTAAATGGAGTCTGTTTAAAAAAAAAACACACATTTTCCAAAGCCAATGGGCAGATGATATATGTAAAAATTTGCTGCATGTCACTGAATTGATACTGTAGCACTCAAACTATATTTTTGCTGCATTACAGTAAATAAATTAAGCATAAATAAATTTGAAACTTTAGCAGATTGACACACTTTTTTTTCATGTTTCCTGTTTCTTTTTATGTTGTGTCAAATACATAGTAACATGTTTTACTTTAAACTACAATCCAAAACAGAAGTCCTGCAAGAAATACTGTTAGAAATTAATCTAAATGTAAATATACTTAAACTTAAGGTGAACTAAATATTAAAAGCACCCTACATAATTATAATACAATAAAGTACAACTTCAAAACATAGTATAGAACTGGCTTTAAATACACTGACAGCTAAAGTCCAGCAAACCGAACATTTTATATGGTTGTTTCATGTTGCAGGACTACTGTGTTGCATTGTATTACATCACATATTTTGCTTGTTCTAGTCTTGTGGTATAATTTTAAAATCCTGGTTTTCAGATTTAAAAAAGAATGAAGGAAGATATAGCAGCCATTAATTAAATTGATGTATCTGGGAAAGCAAAGAGGCAGAAAATGAAGAGATGACCTTCTTATACGCAGAGTCATATAATCTAACGACTTTTTGGGTGATTCTGGATAAGCAATTCATCAGCAAAACAAAAACAATAATTGGCATTAAGGAAACTGAGACCAGTTAAAAAAACTCTCCAATGCCATGTGCTTCCTTGCCAGACAAGAACAATATAGATGTGGTATGCTGGCAGAGACATGTTTGAAGTCAACTGAGCATTTATGAATCTCAAACATACCGCATGGCATGCAAAACAGGTGAATGGAACAGGAAAACACACACTAGCTGCGTCCAAATCTGCATCCTTCGAAGGCCCCGGTCTACGTAGGCCGGGTCCTTCGGAGCCCACGAAGACCGAGAAGGCCGGAAATGAGCGGCCATGAAACTGGACGGTCTGACCTTAATATGTGCATCACCCGCCCTTTCCTCAGCAAAGATCCTGTTACCTAGTAACCGTGACAGCACGAGGCATAGCTGTGGAAAAGACGGCGTTAAAATGGAGCTCGAACTTTTGTTCTTATTTAATGCCATCCTTAATTCAAAATATGGAGTTAAAACAAGTACAACATATTTCAACATCAAGGAAAAAAGACCAGCGAATCATTAATTTCCAAATATATTAACAGCTCTCTATTGAGACATTAATGTTAAATAAAACTATCCAGTTATGATGCTTAACTTTAATTTCAGTCAAACCAATTTGTTCAGGAACAAATGAATCACTGAAATAAACCAAACGTCAGCTGTTAGAGATCATCTGAGTTAATAAATCTGTGTATAACTTCCACTCAGTGGCGAAAGCCAGTGGGGGTTGGAAAACAGTGTGCCAGGAGTCAGGTGTTCTCTCCGGGTATAGTGAACCTCGACTGCCCGGTCAGCTGACAGCTGGCTGCTGGTAGAGCAGCGGGAACGGACATCTAAGAAAACATTGGCGCACTTTTGCATTTAAGTGATATCTTGATAAAACGAGCTGATATTTGAGGTTTACATTCTCACCTGAAAACAAAATCTTAAACGTTTATTTTGTGTCACAGAAATAATAATATTTCAAAATTTTTGGCCGCTCTCCTCTTCCATTGAATTTGAGTTTTTCTGTGCAATGAATCATGGGACACAGACCAACGAAGGAAACACCAGACCCATCCTTCAAATCTGGGGAAAGAAGGACGCATTCATTGACTGCATTTGGAGGAGCCTTTGAATGCATCGCCTCACTGTGACATAATTGGCCTACAAATATGACCTTGGAAGGATGCAGCCCCTGAATTTGGACACAGCTAATGAGTGGAAATGGATTTGACCCCAAATCCCAGATGAAGTGAATACAACACAGGAGTTCTGGAATATCATTTCTTTTCTTAAATAAGATTTGAAGATTGTGGTTTTAGGATTCATTGAGCAGTGACAATTTGCATTACAGTACCTTTCAAACCATATATCTAGTAGGCTAATTTAACATACAGCTTTTTGCATAGATGCAATGGGAGAAATTTGAGGCTCAGTTTTGCTTGAGGACACTGCAACATGTGGAAATCTGACTGGTCAAATTGAGCTCCAAAGGAAGTACAGCTTGACTGTACCTCATGGTGCCCTGTGACAAAGTATGCAGGTAAAAACTCAAGACCAAAAGTCTTTGAACAATCTCCTTATACTTTTCTGTGAGATTCAGCTACTGAGGCCTGAGGTTTCAGTTAGAATCAGCAAAAGATATTCCTGCATGCCAACAAAACCAAACCTGTGGACTTCAGGAAGTCTGGTCAAACTTATTTCTGAATGAATTCTCTGGTAACAATTTAAAGCTTATTATAAAATTCTCTTTTTGATTAGTATGAAATGTTTCAGGCCACAAAGTAAATGCCTGAAGACCTGGGGTTTGTGAGGAATTCTTACACATAGAGAGCAAATGGGGACTTTTCTTTTTGAATAGACTGTGTCCTACAACTTGCTGAAAAAAGAAATTATCTCATTTAGCACTTCACAGCTTGCATGTTCTAAATTAGGTGAAAACGTCCAGAGGACACTAAAAGACTACCAGTGGATTTTCAAAGGTTCTTTAACTCACAGTGGCCTCTGGATTTGCGTGTTTAGAGAAATAAATGTTCAGAACAACAACTAAGAGACAATACAGACCACATGTAACCAAAATAACTTAAATAACTGATCAGTTATAACTTTGTCCCCTAAAAATTACAAATTTGTTGGGCCTGTAGACTATTAAGGTGCCGTTTACACGAAGCCGTTTTCACTGGAAACGGTGTCGTTTTGATGCGTTTCAGCCTTTCGTTTACACGATGGCGTTTCAGAAACGATCCGCGTTTACACGAGGACATGTGAAACGATGAAAACGATGTAGTTCCCATGCCAGGCCACAAGTTGGCGTTGGTTTTCTCTTTGCAAAGTTTGTTTACGCAAGACGCGCATGCGTGGAGTGACACAGTAGGTAGTGCGGCAAATTGTTCATTACTTACAAAACGGCCAATGTGAGAGGTTTTGTGTGGACCGATGATGAGGTTGGATCGCTGCTGCACACAACGCTGAATTACAAAACGGTAAAAACACAGGAAAAGCATAAGAAGCACTCGTGAATCCGCGAGTACTGTTTATCAGTTTGCGCGTGCGCGAAAAACTGGCCGTCGCAACCATAGTGCGCATGTGCGAGTCGAGCGTTTTCAAATCACCCCGGTTTCAAGTGTTTACACGAAAACGCAAGCCGGTGCGTTTCTGAAACGCTCCACTCTGGACCCCGTTTCTGAAACACATCGTTTTCACTCTGTTGTCGTGTAAACAGAAGGCCGAAACGCATCAAAACGACACCGTTTCAAAATGAAAACGGTCTCGTGTAAACGGCACCTAAGCCTGTTAGTGTATTCATTATTTACTGCAGCTGTTAGTATCAAATTTATTGAATAGTTATGAATTTCAACTAAACAAGCTTGGAACTTAATCTCTGCATCTGCAAGAATATATCTTTTTAAACTTGAATAAATTTGTACAAAGCTCAGAGTTTAGTGTTTTAACCTTTCCTCTTGCAGACACAGGGCCTGAAATCAATCACAACTTTATTAAGTTAAATTTTGCTTTAACTTACTCGAAATAAATCCCCATTTCATATAGTCCCATTCATGTGTCACTACATGACACACAAAATGGTTAGTGTTAGGCATTGGGCTGTGTCCAGTCCTATACCAATAACATAAAATAACTTTAAGAAATTGGCGTTATTCAAACACCACCACCAGGCTGCACCATTATAGCATCTTGAGGTACAGTGTTAAATATATCTTAGATGCAATAATGCTAAATCAAATTTTAATACTTTCATTTTTTATTCTTAAGCTAATAAAAAGCTTGACCAAAGTTGTTTCTGGCTTATATACAGAAGAGTGTTAGGGCCACTGGGAAGAAAAAAAAAGTGTGGGTAGAATTCAAAAAGTCAGAATTTTAAGTAAAAGTCTCACAATTCTGGCTGCCTTTTTTTTCTTTCAATGGCCCTAATCCTCTTCCCCATTTATGGTTAGTGCAACAACTGAATTAGTACAGATCAGTTTTAGTTTGTTGCCACGTGGATGATAAGAGCTTATGGCCACCATTTTTTTAAAAAAATAATCACCTTGGTGTTGACATAGGTCTTTGTTAAAATGATTTTACAAAGGTTAACAAAAAAGAAGCAAAAAAGAAGAAAGATGCAGTGATGGTCTGTTAAAGAAATGTCAGAGGCCACAGAAAATACAGCCTAATTTTAAAATCTAAATGGTTCAAAGGTCAGACGAAACAAAAATTTTCCACATCTTCATGTCTGAAAGTCTCACTGGTCAAACTTGTCTCTGGAGCTTGAAAAGGCGACTGGACTTCTTTTTGTTTCTTGAAGACGTTTCACCTCTCATCCGAAAGGCTTCTTCAGTTCTCAACCAAATGGTGGAGAGACCCGGGTATTTAAACCCCAGTAGGTTTAGACCTCTCGAGGTGGTTGTGACCCTCTATTGTTCATGTGCATAATCACATGCACCACGGTGTGAAAGGAGGTGTGGGTCATTACAGTCAGTGGTTTTGGGTGAAACCAATCTTGGACTTGTTCTGAATTCCAAAATCACTACACTCCTCGGTGACAACAATACTTATGAGGTCTTGAGACATGATCCCTCAAAGCAGCAAGTTCAGCCTTAGAGCCCAACCTAATTCACAGCAGTGAAAATCGCATCATCGCATGTTGAGATGGCAGAGTCACGCCCTTCTGCCGCTTGTGTCACGCATTCTTGGTTCAAGACCAGCTAGCTTGTGGGGCCCGAGTTGAACCAGTTTTTCAGTCAAGCACCGAGTGCATTCACCGTGGAAAACGGTTCAAATACTGGCACCGGCACTGGAACCCGGTCGGTGGAAAAAGGTCCTGTTAGACCTCTGCCTTACCACAACATATTTCAAATACAACGATGGATTCTACAGACAGAAGCATGGATGTGCCATGGGCTCCCCAGTGTCACCCACTGTAGCCAACCTTTACATGGAGGAAGTGAAAAGTAAAGCTCTTGGTTCTTTCAAAGGGGTGGCACCTAGCCACTGGTACAGACATTTAGATGACACCTGGGTCAAAATCAAAACCCAAGAAGCAGAACCCTTCACTGACCACATCAACTAAGTGGATAAATACAAGGTTCACCAGGGAGGACACCACGGAGGACACCAGGGATAACAAGTTACCATTCCTGGACTGTGCGGTGCTTATTGAGGAAGATGGAAGCCTCAACATTGAAGTTTACCGGAAGCCCACACACACAGACCAGTATCTCCCTCTGGAATATAAACTTGGGGTGTTCAGGACCCTGCAACACCGGGCAGAAGGGAAACAAAAGGAACACACACATATTAAGAAAGCCCTCAAAACATGCGGTTACCCCAACTGGGCTTTCATCAAATAAGCCAAGAAGCACAGGAATGAAGGCCAAACACAAACCAGGGAGAATAACAATGACAAGAGGAACAACATTGTCCTCCCTCATGTGGCAGGCTTGTCAGAGAAACTCAGAAGAGTTTTCTCCAAGCATGACATCCCAGTATACTTCAAACCAAGTCACACCCTAAGGGAGAAACTGGTTCATCCCAAGGACAAACCCCCCAAACACAAGATCAGCAATGTAGTGTCTGCTGTCCAGAGCAGTGAAGAGTGCTCGGACCTCTACACTGGAGAAACCAAACAGCCTCTTCACAAACGAATGGCACAACATAGAAGAGCCACCTCGACAGGACAAGACTCAGCTGTACATCTGCATCTAAAGGTCAAAGGTCACTCCTTGAGGACGCCAACGTTCACATTTTGGACCGAGAAGACAGATGGTTTGAAAGAAGAGTAAAAGAAGCATCTTTGTCCACTGTAACAACCATCATCGAACAGAGGAGGTGGATTACATCACCAACTTTCCCCCACTTAGAGTGCTGTCCTGAGTTCCCTTCCCAGGTGTCTCAACCCCCATTCACACCTTTGTTCAGATTACCTCAATAGGTCATATGATACAATGGGGGGGAGTTCCAAATTGTAAAAAGAACATACAGTTATTGTATTAATAAATTCTGCCAAGGACTGAAAAACTACTGAAAGCATCCAAGTGACCTACACACTGGCTGACAGCAATGCTGTCCTACCTGTTATATGTCCTGTTTACATCACAGGCCGCTCTACTACAGCTGTACACAAACGTACAAAGGCTGAAGCCCGAGGCAGATCCTGAATAAGACTGACAGCCTATGTAATTTCTCTGAACTTGCCTGACTTGAGCCAGAAACCACTGTTGCCAGAATTCAAAATATTCCAGTGAAATTAGATAACATTTTCTTTCATTAGTCACATAATGCTTCATTTGGGTGGGTTATTCAGATGATCTCCAGGTGACATGAAAAAGTGCATGCTGGAGTTGTGAAAATGGGAAGTTAGTGTTATTTTGCCCACTTTTAATAGAATCAGTAATTGCAGCAACAACAGCAGCAGTGACATATTGCTCATGAAGGCGATTATAGTAGAGTACTTCAAAAGCCTTAGTAATTTGTATCAAAAATAAAAGTTAAAATCAGTCAGAATCTGAACCTGCATAAAATGAAAAACATGTTTTCAGACTCAACATAAGTCACGCTTGTTGAAGATATTATCAAAAATCACAAACTAAAGTAGGAATTGCTAATATTGAGTCCCGGTGTAGTTTTCAAAGAGTAGCTAGTTAGGTATGTCAGAGGGTGCCGGAGTAACGCTTTAAAGTTGTTTGACCACAGCATAACTTGCTAAACTATGTCAATTGCAATAGCTGGCAAGCAATTTTTGTGGGCAAGAACTACATTGTTAATCATGTTGTAGAACTTCTAGGGTTAAGAGCATTTTATAGATGCTGTATTACCATCTTGTGGAATATTCCAGTTTAATATACATCAATAGAATCTCCGTAATCCTAATTTTATTAATACGCATGAAAGAAATCCATAGTAACTACAGAAAGTAGCTAAAAACTGCACTAACCTACAAAGAAACTAAAATTTGTTTTTTGTATTTGCATATTTTTCTAGATACAGTAATGCAATGAGTGTAAATGCTAATGACAACGTTAAAGCGCATGGAGTATATTATGTCGTTTGCGCTTTTTATGTGATTTCTGCGAACTCGTTAGAGGCAGGATACAGCGCTCTGGGACATGCTGAATGCATGATATGTAAGTGTCAATTCTCTGGTTTTATATGCAACAATAATTATCACTCTCTCGTATGTGGTTGCAATTAGAAACAGTTATGCAACTGGGAGCGCAACGCTACCCTTAAATGCATATATTTGGACTGTGGAGGAAACCCACCCAAGCAAAGAGAGAACATGCAAACACCCCACAGAGAGGCAGAAGCTGAGGTTCAAACCGGGAACCTTGTTGCTGTGAAGCAGCAGTGCTAACCATTCCACCGCCATGCTGTGTGCACTTTAAAGCTCTGTCAAAACTGAGCTTCACAGAATGTCTGTGTGCATAGGCCCTGATCCATGAACACACATATATCTACACATGCAAACATTGAGCCACCCTCTGACACACCACAATTTGACTAGCTGACACAATGACACACCACATCTGGGGACATAGCTGAAGGAAAATCATGTAGATTTATTCCTCCTATGGGTCAAAAGAGAGAGAACCCTGAGGAAAGGAAGATGGCTGGGATAAAAAAGGTAACAAAAACCGAGAGTCAAAAAAGAGTGAATGAGAAGTTAAACTGAATATTAAAAAACAAACAAAAAATAAAGTGATGGACAGAAAGAGAATAAGGATGTTGTACAGGACTTTTGGCCTGTGAGGAGTTGTCTTTGTAGATGAATGCCCAGAAGGCCTTTTGACATGCACACGCAGACACACACATTTGCACACACAGCGTGGCCTGTGGTCAAGCTGTGTGCTGTGTACCATAGAGTGAAAGGACAGGTGTGTATTCAAGCGAAACCTTACTCTGTGTCACTGTCAGTATGCGTGTGTGTGTGTGTGCGTGCGTGTGTGTTTGTGTGTGTGTGTGTGTGTGTGTGTGTGTGTGTGTGTGTGTGTGTGTGTGGTGAGTGTAGCCTTGGCCAAGGGTTAAGCTCTTATGTGCTTTCATTGCCAATATGCACTCAACGCTGTGCACAAATTTTCCTGTCTTTCATGTACACACATAAACTAGTATGCACAAGCTTTGTCATTTTGTCAGGAATCTATGGCATATCTAATGTGACAGTAAACATACCCTCTTCCTTTGTGACACACACATACACACAGACAAAGATGCTTTCACATGACTGGAAAAGTGTTAGGACAAGCCAATGTCATCCGTCTGTAGCGGTGTTGTTCTCACTCTCTCTCTCTTCCTCGGGCATAGAGGATGTCCCCATGTCTTGCCAGCTAGGACATTTGCATGCATGGACATGAACATACACATGCTATGCAACTAAAAGTGGGAGCATGTTGTGCAAATTAATGCCTTTAAGACAATAATGGTCATTTTGTGCATTTAATTTTTCCCCTTCACTGTACTTCTCACTGCACTCTGGAGTCCAACACCTTCAAGATTCCTCCTGGAGTCCAGTGCTACATTTTTATGAAAATGTAAGCAGGATTTTTTGACAATTACCATGAACCGCTAAAAAAAAAAAAGCTTAGCTGTGTCTTTGCCTTTCAGACTCACTGAAATAAATTGGCAGCAATTAAAGTCTAAGGGCTTGGAAATGAAAAATAGCTAATGATTCATTTAAATTAGATTTCAAATTGATTATGTGTTTTCATTTTGCAAGATATTTAACAAAAAAAGATAGAAATCTAACTGTGCATGTGTGGCATGAGGAAGCTTTTGTCATTTTCTTTTGACATTTGACTGGCTGTATCTACTGTTGGTGTTTTTGATTGCTTGAAGTTTTTGTGCCTGTTTTTGGTCATCCCATTCATGGACTACAATCACCATCAGATGTATTCCTAAGCTGAGGCCAACATAGTGGAAAAACAGCGTCATGTGTTATTCAGGGATTGAGAGCCAAAAATAAAAGAGAAATGCATATGACTTCAGAAAGGGCAACACTTCTGTTCTTATACCCATATCTTCCATGCAAACTCTTGGTGACTGCACTAATCTGCTAGCAGCCAGGAGGTTTAGTGATTCATTATTGTTGTTGTTGGTGGTGGATTTTTTTTTTTTTTTGGTTTGTGTTTTCTTCTGCTTTTTGTTTTTAGAAAAAAAAACATTATTTCTTCCCTTTTTTTTCAGGTATCTTGTTGGTGTTTGATACTATGAAAGTGAGTAGTGATAATATGCTTATATTAGTTTGAATATGAAGAGAATATACATGCAACTTGGAGAGAAAGTTTTGCAAAATGTATTTGTGTGA